>NW_010431064.1:60225-73119 GCF_000710305.1 Buceros rhinoceros silvestris | reverse complement strand
GGGTCAACTTCCTGTTTCCTCTCGTCCTGTCACTTGTTACTTGGGAGAACAGACTGACTCCCACCTCGCTCCACCCTCCTGTCAGGGAGTTGTCGAGAGCCAGGTCTCCCCTGTGCCTCCTTTTTTCCAGACTAAACAATCCCAGGTCTCTCTGTTGCTTCTCAGCGCACTTGTGCTTCAGACCATGCACCAGCTTCACTGCCCTTCTCTGGACACACTCCAGCCCCTCAACGTCCTTCTGGGAGAGAGGGACCAAAACTGGACACAGTGCTCAAGGTGTGGCCTCACCAGTGCCCAGTACAGGGGGACAATCACCGCCCTCCTCCTGCTGACCACACCAGTGCTGGTACAAGCCAGGATGCTGTTGGCCTTCTTGGCCACCTGGGCACACTGCTGGCTCATGTTCGGCTGCTGTTGACCAAAACCCCTGGTCTTTTTCCCTGGGCAGCTTCCAGCCGCTGCTCCCCAAGCCTGGAGTGTTGCAGGAGGTTGTTGTGGCCCAAGTGCAGGACTTGGCACTTTGCCTTATTTAATTGGCCTTGGTCCAATCGATCCAGCCTGTCGAGATCCCTCTGTGGAGCCTTCGGACTCTCCAGCAGATCAACACACCTGCTTGACTTGGTGTCATCTGTGACCTGACTGAGGGTGCACCCGATCCCCTCATCCAGACCATTGATAAAGCTCTCGAAGAAGACATGCCCCAAACCTGAACCCTGGGGGATACCAGTTGTGATTGGCCACCAACTGGATTGAATGCCAGTCCCCAGCACTCTGGGCCCAGCCAGCCAGCCAGGCTTTTCCTCAGTGAAGCTGATGCCCATCCAAGCCACGAGCAGCAAATTTCTCCAGGAGAATGCTGTAGGAACCGGTGTCACAAGCTATTCTGTTTTAAATTCCTAGGTAAATACACTAATAACTTCTCAAAACGGTAACCGCAGCAGTGCATTTTGTACGATGAATTTTGAGAAAGATTACTTTGGGAAATATTCTTTCAAACAGCTGCTCCAGATATCAGGTAAAGTACAGGAGCTGGATGGTATCCATGAAGAGAAAGAAGCACCAGTTCACATCTTGCAGTGAGCTGAAGGGTGCACCCTAACGCATCGCCCTCAGACCTTGTCCACTTCCATTCTGCAGCATCTAAACTGCCTGTTAGCAAGTGAAAACCTTGGCAAGTAAAACAAAAAAGATGTTCAGCTTCTCTTCCAATTTTAAATATAGAAGAGATGGAGTTTTTTTCTTCTGGTGAAATGAGAATTTACTAATAAATAAATGCCATTCTGAGTTCTCCTGGGCATGTTTTAATCTGGCTTCAGGAGCTTTCGGTCTCTTTGTACATAGGCCAGGGATACATGTGCTGATGAAGAAAATGTGGACTTTAACAGGGCAGCTATTGCACACACATCTGAAGCACATTACAGATATCTTGATTTGTTCCTCTGTATGACTGTGTAATTCTGGGCGTACGGCATTTGTCTGGAGTGCTGCGGCAGCCCCTCAGTGCAGGAAGCTGTTCACCTGGTTTGCAAGCCTCCCTTTGTCTCCAGGCTGAGGCCTGACTGTATTTTCATTACTTATTAAAAATAGCTGGTGGTATTGTCAAGTTAGTGGGATTAACCTACCTTAAAAAGGAAATTAGGTCAGTCACTCTATTCATGGCAGCCTTCAACCCTCACGTATTGTCACAGCTATCCTGTATCCCACAGAATGGGCATCTTCCTGTGGAAAACACCTACCCGTGTGCAGCAGTCTGCTCCATCCCACCACACCGAAACACACTCAGCAGGGTGAAGGCCCCATCACTCGTTCCTAGTCTGTGCGGATACAAACCTCTTGGCCAGAGCAGAAACATGACATGCTGTAGACTTTGAGAGGTGCTCCATTAGCAGGCTGGTTGTAATAACGGTGAAGACAAACTGGGCTGTTACATACTGCCGATATTTGAAACACACCTAAACATCAGACTCCAAAACAGGTTTTGAGGTGACCTCCACCAGGGCGCCTCAGAATGCCCCTTCCAAACCTCCCTTGCCTGAAACAGAGACTTAGATGAAACAGCCACTGACTGAGAAATGCACTTGGCAACAACCACGCTGCTAATACCCTGAGCAGAGACAGGGAGCGAAGGGGTGACAGTGCCCTACAGGTGGGAACACCTCTGGATCGCTATTGTGGCATCACTGGGCACACTGGGAGAAAGAAGCAATTCTTCATGTGCTGTGCAGCTGCCACTGTCTTGGGCAGATGTGGAACACAAGGCCCAGCTGCTTCTCTGCCATGCAGCGATCAGCAGCGCAAGCGCTCACAAGACAAAAGGCTCAGCGGGCCTCTCCACTCACTCCACCCTCAGCTTTTTGAGCCCTCCTTTGCTCTTGGCCCGTTCTTTTTTTCACCACAGTTACTAAGTAAAGCCTAAGTTCAGAAGTTACACTTGTTCCTTTAGGCACGGGAGTCTGTTGTGCGTCCCCAAACACGGGTAACCACCTACAAGTCCTCGGAGGGCTCCAGGACAGAGCTCTTCAGCCTGCTGCCTTCATTTCCCCACACCAAGAAATCCCGACTATTGTCTTCCCAGTAAAAGGACAAGGACAAGACTGAGCTCTAGACAATGCCAGAAGAGAAAGGCAGAGAGAGAACCACCCCTCTGGCATTTCTCTGACAGTTCTGCCTCTTCAAAGCAGTTCAGGGTCACTCTTACACTGAGGCAGGAAGGTCAGCGTGTGAGGAACACACACTGCAGTTAGGGTAACTTAGACAGCAAGCTACAGGACTGCCTAGGAGGAAGCACTGAAGGTTATGCTCTTTCCTCTCAGCTTCAGGCTGATCTACAACTAACAAAAAGATTCCAACTTCTATTAGTTACACTCCAGAAAAGGAGAGAGAGAGAGGAAAGAAAGGACAAACCCAGACCGTACAGGGCATTCCTTTCTCTGACAAGCTGCCACAACTCAACCTTCAGCATTCCTTAGTATCCTTTTCTCCTTCCCATACTCGCCCACACACAGAGACTGCTGAGAAAGGCTGAATCACCAGAAGCCTCAGATTACTCAAGGCACAGGAGAGCTGCTGCAGAACCACTCCCACGAAAGACCATTCTAGAGAAGCCTCAGGAATCCTCACAAGCACCCTCGTGATTCCTTACTGCGGAACTTTTCAGCAGATGACAGAAAGGAAACCTTTTCTGTTCTGTTTGTTTTTTTAAAGCATCCAGAGAAGGCAGAGCACAGAGCCGCACACAGCACGTATGGACTCGCCCGTCCCCTTGGGTTAGCTTAAACGCACATGGCCAGGCTACATTCACCACTCTGCTCCATCTCTGCCGGCAAGGAACATTGCCAGGGAGTCCCTGGGACTCCCACTGAGCTGGGTCTGACAGATCTTAGATACGCATTTTTCTTCTCCTGTTTTCCAGGATCGTCTCCACGCAGGAGCCAACTGAACATTCTGTAGCTGTGGAACAGGCCTGGATTTTGTAACATGATGCTGTTGCCTCAACATTCCTCAAAGGAAACAGGTAGACTTGAAGAAGAAACCAGTGCCAGTAAGCACCATGCAGATCCAAACAGCATTGGCCATTCCTAGAGCACGTGACGTGTGCACAAAGCGTGACTATGAAGCAGAAGCAAGTTCCAAAGACACACCAACCCAAAGCAGCTCACACAGGTAAATGCAACGACAGAGACGCCGGCTGCGGGATGGACAATCTAAGAATAATGGGATGTTTGCAACACCTTCACTTTTGGGTGGATCGTTGCAGGTCAAGCAGAGTCACACCTCACAGCGCTCGTTTTGTGCTTTTAAAGGTCACTCTTTGTCAGGGCTAATGGCTTCAAGAGCCAGGCGTAACCTCGCACCCAAACTAAAGAAATACCAGCGCAACCTCTGGTTCTGCAGCAACATACTATGCATATCCCTGGCATTTTCCCCGTCAATGGAACACACCACAGACAAATTCTGTAAGCAATGAACTCGGAAACACCCAACTCCACCACCCTCTGTGTAGGTAGGTGGGCAGGACGGTCAGCTCTTCCCACACACAAGCAAGAAACGACATTTTACAGAGTGTGTGTTCTTTACCTTGTGGCAAACATTGCTCTCAGGGAAGAGAAGGTAGCAGCATCTTCTTTCAAAGCCTTCAGCTCATTCCGCAGCTTCATCATCGTCTCTGTAACCATGGCTTTCTCATTCTCATACTTGCTCTTTAAGTTGGCAAGGGCCACCTCTGCAGTCTAGTGTTCACCAGGAAGAACGGAAATCAGTTAGTGACACTCTTCACAGAGCGGCGGGATGTGACATTTTGCGTCTTCACACAACAAAACCTTTACTTTGTCCTGGAACATCAAACTTCTGGTCAACTTTTCCTGTACCAGTTAAACAAAGTGTCATTTTTGAACACTGGAAACACCGGCCATATGGGTCTCCTGCTTCCAGTGACTGTGCACAGCACCTAGGAAGTCACGGAATGCACACTTGGTGACACCTATTCCCAGCTACTGAAAGAAATTAAAAATCACCTGCTTCAATACAAAGAACAAAACGGTCTGGTTAGTGTCTTTATATTTAGCATTTACCCATCACTTGAACCGTTCTCCAACCCTCATGGCGTTTTGCCTGTCTTGGGACACCTTTGTTAAAATGTGCATAACCCACCTGAAAGCATGTAGAAATCTCTCAAACATCACCATACTTTTTGTTTTTAAGACAGCTTCACTTTGCATTACATTCACTTCAGAGGAGACGATGAAGCGTGTCCCGTGGGGTCTTCACGGCAGGTGTTGCCCTGCTGCTGTGCATCACACAGCACAGCCCAGTCCCAAGGCCAAGTGCCGCCTCTCAGCCCTAGTACTTGGCCCACGTTCGCGTCACACCCTCACCCTGGAAGGCTTTCTCTTAGTTTGCAATTTGAGAAGAGTGCTTAAGAACTCTTAGGGCTGACTGCTAGAGTTCTGTCCAGTAGAAAATAAGATTTACCTCTTCATTTTAGGTGTCTTGCATTCAACCTAATCTGATACAGGTCAGACAGGCAGGAGGTTGAGGCCACCTTCAGCTTAATAAAAAAATCTCACGGGTAGGTGACAAGCAGAAGCCAGACCAAAGCCCCAGCCCTCAGCCTTACAGCAGGACAGTTTGTGCCTCTAATGAGACACTCGGCCTGCACCCAATGAGCGGCAGTGACAAAAGCCCCCCGGAGCCGAGGGAATGCTCGTATGGCCTCGAAGAGACTCGCTTCTGTTTATGGCCTAATTCTCTACAGGGACACTATAACCCTCGCATCTGCAGGACCCGCTTACCTGTTTGTTGGCCTTCAGCACAGTTCTCAGGGTTGCTATTTGTTCCCTCTTGGTGCTCAGCAGGGACTTCAGCTTCAGGATTTCTTCCATGAGAGCTTCCTTGTCTTTGTCCACCACCGGCCCAAGTTCTTGAGTGGCAACACGCTGCCTGGACAGCTCAGTTGTTCTGTCCACAGCCGCCTGCAGGTGCTTGATCTGATCCCGGATTATCGCGATCAGGTTGTAAATGTTCATTGGTTCCTTTCGAGGATCCGACACAGGAGACGGCAGAGATGACACTGGGGATGGGCTGCTGTCACCACTTCCACTCTCCGCCTTTCCTAGCTCTATAGTTAACAGCCCTTTAGAAAGAAGAATGGGAGACCGCCTTCCCTTGGTCTCTGGACTACTGCGTCCGCCTTTGCCTTCCTTGTAGTAATCCAGCATCACCCTGTTTGGAGTTTCGTTGTTGCACATGCAGACGTGGTGGTACAAATTGGCCAGCTCTTCACTGAAGGTGACTAGTTCATCCTGGGCCACACTGAGGCTGCCCTGTGTTTCTCCAGCAACATCACTGACTTTCTTCAGCTCCTTCTCCAGTCTGGCCACCTGTTCTCTATCATGCCTACTGGACTTTTCCAGTGAGGTGATCTTCTCAGTGAGAGCTTGGCTCTCAGTCTCATACCTGCTCTTCTCTTCCTCATATTTAGACTCACACTCTTTGTACTTGGCCTTAAGATTTTTCAGCTCTTCTTTCAAGTCAGTAATCTCTGCCACAGCCACTTTGTACTTGCACTCCAGGATCTCTGGCCCATTGATGTCAACTTCATAATAGTCTCCGTCTTCATGGCTGTCTCGCTCCTTCTCGTTGTCAAGGGCAGACTGACGCTCCTTGCTGACCTGGAGCTTCTTCATTGCGTTCAGGTTTTCTGTGAGTCTGCCAACCTTCTCGTGCTGCTCCGAGAGGGCTCCCCGTGTATTTTCCAGCTGCTTCTGAGATTCCTGTAGCGTTGTTAACAAGTTCATCTTTTCTCTTTCCATCTGAAACGCAGGAACACAGACATCTATGTGAAGGCAACACTATCACTTCAACTGTTTTTTTGTAAGAAACAGCAACTGAGCCAAGGTCCTCATGCCTACAGAAATCCCATCACTTGCACGGTATGGAAAAGGCTATTTAATAATCTGAAACTCTCTCAAGCACAGTGTGGCCATGCCAATTCTTTCTGATTTCCACTTCAAAATGCCACTCCCCGCCGCCCACCTTTTTTTTTTTTTTTAACTGATTTCTTCCATAGCTGCTGGTCTCATTGTGAAAACATCCTTTCATCTGAAGCTAAGCTAAAGTTTACTGTTATCTTGCAAGTTACCAAATCAGAAATCAGGCAGCTAGGCTATGGTGGGAGCTTGTGGCTCCATGAAAGACTAAGAAATACCAAAAATTTTAAAGTTTCTACTGAGAGTTCTCATTTTGAAAAAAATCAAGCCATGTTTTTCAACCAAGGCTTTTTCTTATAGAACACCTACAAAACACTTGACAAAGTAACCTTAAAACATTTCTGGGCATCGCTTTTGATGAAGATGGCTGGAGGAACTATCCATTTTTTAACAAAATACTATTGTTCTCGCTAGTGACACAATGAAGTAGACACAGCATGCACTGCACAGAAGATGCCTTACAGCTGTCCTCGAAACACAGGACACGACTGCCAGCTTCTCTGCATTAAAAAATAAATTAAAAAAAAAAAAACCAAAAAAAGGTTTTCCACTCACAGACATTTACCATCCTCAAACTGTAAATCAGTCAGAGCCCTTACAGATACAGCTCCTACTCTGTCATGGTCACGTGAGATATCGAAACGACTGGAATTACAGCTCAAACTCCAGCAGCTGTGTGGAAGAACAAAGTTGTTCTCGAAAGCCGTTTACCTGCACAAGCTGTTGTTTCAGCTTCTGGATTTCAGAAATGTTTAATTCACTCAGTAGATCCGAAACCAGGCTGGGGGCTGGAGGGAAGCTTTCGTTCTTCTTGGGCATTGATGTACTGTTCTTGCCATTGCTGAGCTTGCTGAGGCAGTTTTGTTCAAATCCGTTCATGATTTCGTCGTTATTAGGCTCTGTGGCTTCGTCGCTGAACTTCAGCCCATCCAGAGAGATGTTCAGGTGGCTGTTGTACATGGAATCGTTGATGTTCATGTAGTGAGAGAGCTCCTTACGAAGGTTGTTCTTCTGCTCCCGCTCTGTCTTCAGTGTCTCTAAGGCCTCCTCAAGCTGGCGTTCAGAGATCTCCTTCAGCCGTATGGCATCTTCTAGCTGGCTGTTGAGAAATTCTGTTTCCTCTTCAAGCCTTTTGATTTCATGTTTCAGGCCTTCGAACTCCACCTGGAGAAATGAAAATGGAGGGGGAAAAAAACCTAATGAAAACGTCTGCCTGCAAGGTACCAAGTAATTTTACTCTTGAACCTTTGATTTCACTAAATACGATGAGACTAGAATAATTTTTTAGTTCTGGAGTCTAGTTCTGGCACTATGGCTGTAAATATTGCTCACATAATTTAGCTTCACGGAGACCGTGGGATAGAACTGCAAAGCAAACCGTCAGAGGAGAGGATCAGTTCCAGCAATTAAGGGGGAGGGGGGAGAGATACAGCGTGATGCAGAGGCATCTCAGAACAGGTTTCCTGGCACATTATGCAAACTCTTCTCTGTTTGATCAACAAACTCCGTGGCTAACCTTCCCACAGTTTCAGCTCAACACTTCCAAAGTGCGGCATGGCAAAGCTGTACTCTCTTGCACCACTCTCAGAACACGCCACTGGGCTTAAAATGCTGGTCTTAAACTCTGCTTAAGACGCAGTCAGATTCTGCTTTTCTGTATTCACAACAAAACGTTTTACCCTTTCTGCCACCATCATTTCAGCACGTCTTGAGAGAGCTGCAGTACAGACTCTATGCGCCATAGTGCTGCTACATGACATCTGATGGCATGCTGTAAGTTTTCGCTCTTAAACCGGCATTTTTTTAAAGGTATTCTGCACTGAAATTACAAACATCAACACTAGTATAAAATTTTGAATCCTCTAGGAAAAAAGAGCCTAAAGAATACCTTCTAGTTATCTTGAAAGAAGGGCAAACATACTGCATGATACATGACCGTGTTTATTTTTGCTAACTGCTAAAGGTATTTTGGATGCCAACATATACCAACCTGGTAGTGCTGAACCACACCTGATTTAAAAACCAGGAACCAATCATGTTAATTCAGTTTTGCAAGTAAAGCCTGGGAAAACTTGATGGCTTTTTCTAGTTATGTCAGTAAGATAATTAAAGCTTATTAAAATTCATCAAGCAGGATTAGCACAAGGCAGAAGATGAAACAATCCGTGCAAAGAATTAGCTCTTGGTTCCAGGTATACCCATGAAACTCAGCTATTTATGGTTGCATCCGATTTCCAAAGGTTCCAGGATACAACCACAGTAGTCGATAACCGCTGACAAGACAGCGTCTGAGGCTCTGTTTGGCTCAGCCCAGAATGACAGCATTCCAGAACTCCTTTATTTTAGAATGTGAACATGGAGCTGGGCACTTTCACTGCTCTTCTGAATACAATAAAGGAGACAAAAACCCATAAAAGTTACTTCACTCAAAGTAACCAACTCCATAGGTTGGGTTTTCCCAGACCACTATCTCTGCCAGCCTGCACCTAGAGCATAATCGCTCCATCAGCCCTACCACAGGGTGTCAGGGCACCCAGACCAGCTTAGGCAGACTAAATCTATTCAGATGACAACAGCTCCAACCTGGCACCCCATTTTGGGCACATCGGTGAGGCCAAAGGGATGAACGTGGACATGGAGTTTCACCTGGAAGTAAATGAAATACATCCAATACCCTAAACACTGGCTTGGAAGGACAGCTTTGGAACCCCGCAGGAGTTCTGCGGCTAATCTCGATAAGCTTTTGCTCTGTGCTCACCACAACAGACAGTGTTAACACTACTGTTTTCTTCTGAAACTTTTATTTCAGGAATGTTAACCCCTCATCTCAATGTTTTCGTGTTACAATGAGACTGACAGCAACCTGAACAATGGAAGTAGCAAGTCCCCAGTTGACAGATGAAAGTAAGAGAACTGTGCCAAAGACCACGCCTCACCTAATGACCTCCCCAGAAGGTAACTCAGGGGAATACTTGAGTGAGTGGTTCCAAAAATGTGGTTTTCTAAAATTCTGAAAACAGCTGGAACTGTGCAATTAAACATGGCTTTTGAAATGAGCAGTCACACGGATCTGACAGCGCAGAGGAACTGTAACAGTGGCCCATGAGTAAGGACAGCAGCTAGGAGAGAGGAGCAGTACAGAGGCAGAGCAGCGCAAGCATTAAGCAGCAATACAAACATATGCTCAGAAACAGGCCCAGTTACAGGTACTGTGGAGGAGGACGGATGGAGAGGATTGCAAAGAGACACTGAAGAACAATGGTAGCAAAAAGACCAAACCAAGTAACAAAACAGACTGGTGGAGAGAAGGCAATGGAAGGACCTGGAGGTCAAAGGAGAAGCAATAAACTCTTAGGACTTTGTATTTAACAGAGTCAGAAAGGACTCAAATGTTTTGGGGACAATTCTTGGTATTAAAAGAAAGAGCTTATCGCCCCAAAAGTGGTATACACACAGAAACGAATGGCTGGCTGTTCAAATGAGACAGAACCATGCTGTGACACAGGCATTAACTGCTCCCACCAAAGCAACGCACACTGTTTTGGAAAACTTGCCTGATTTTGCTTCAGAACAGACACTTGTTTCTGGAGAGAGATGTTTTCCTCTTCAAGCTCAGTGTAGTCTTGCAGCAAACGCGCTTCTCGGAATTTATATTCCTTGATGTCATCTCGCAGACGGGCCCTTTGGAGCTCCACATTCTGATTGACCTGGAAAAAAAAAAACAACCCCAAAAAGACAGTGGTCAACTACAATTAAATCCCAACATTTTGTCTTTGCCCATGTGCACTAATCGATTAGATTTTGTTCAAACAGAAACTCTTCCCCTCCCACCCCCTGAAACAAAGCTACAGAAAATGGAGTCATTTACACAATAACAAGACTTTGTTTTCTTGCATCTCTTACAAATTCTCACCCTGGACTCAAAGAGAAGTCAATGAGCAAGGGAAGCAGCATTCGCACCTGCACTCTGTCACTGGTGGCAAGCAACAGCAAAAGTTCTCCAGATCAGGAGTCAACATCTGAATCTGTTACCACTCAAACGAGAAGGGTCTTTTCACAGGAGAAAGATTCAGATGACTCCAGATGTTCTTAAATATTTGAACACGTACTTGCAGCTGCTCTTCAGGAAAGCTTTTCTCTCTGCCCTTTTCTGTACGCCCAGTGCGATCATTTGGAAAGGTGTTCTAATGAATCCTCTTGGAGAGACCTACTGAGGTAAAGCCCAAACGAAATCCAAGATCTCAGGTAGAAAGAAATAGCATCTGTGGTTGACTTATAAACTGTTCCTTCCCCTCAGCCCCAAGACTTAGGCACGACCTTAAAGAAAAACTTTAAGAACAACAACAAAAAAAATCACCATTATCTTTTCAGGATAGACAAGAAGTAAAAATCAATATATCGGTGTAGTAAGATCTTCATGTCTTTCACAGACACTTCCATAGACTGAGCTAGTGTGCATCCAGCTGTGGGAGTGGCTCACTGTACTGAGCTTTTATTTTTCTAACATTACTTCCCTTCAAACCCCATCTTCAAATGCTTAATTAAAACAAAATGAAAAATATGTTCTAAAACATTAGCAGAAACGTCCTCAGAGACAGGCGAATAGGTGATACTCTTGCTTGTAAAAATAGCACCCCGGTATTTCAGCAGCCATACCAGTGAAGAGACAGGACAGTGTTCCAAACTCTTCTAAACCAGTGCAGAACACTCACAAGCCCTGAAGGAGGCAGGGCTTGCCAGGTTCAGCCAGCCAGGACCTGGGTCTCCCTGTCGCCATCGGCTCAGCAGCCCAGTCAAGAGAGCTTCACCCCTGGTAGACAAACCCAGAATCCCCCCGTGTGCTCTACTTCGGGTTAGAAACAAGGACATCAGCAATAATGAAACACAGTCTCCATTCCCTTGGAAGCGTGCAGCAGGGTCACGCAGCGGTAACACAGCACC
Source organism: Buceros rhinoceros silvestris (assembly GCF_000710305.1). NCBI lineage: Eukaryota > Metazoa > Chordata > Aves > Bucerotiformes > Bucerotidae > Buceros > Buceros rhinoceros. Next base: position 61,690 of record NW_010431064.1, on the reverse strand, counting down.
GGTACCCACAGATGCCCCCCAGAAGCTGATATGGGAACGGAATGTTTGTGGCAGGAGCACAGGCCAAAGCTTGAATCTGGTGTGTTGTGAACAAACACAGACTCACCTGCAGCTGTTGAGACCAATACATCTCAGTGACAGCTCCCTGCCACGTCAGGGCAGGATTAGACCACGTAAACTCATCTGCTTACTTTTAGCCGTGAGGAGCAGGGCACCACTTCCTGGCACACAGAGAAGCTCAGACAACCGTGAGCAGACAACCGTGAGCTGCTGAAAGCAGACACCATCATACAGCCACGTGAAGGAAGAGCTGCCACGTTCCCTACTCCACACCCGAGCAACGCTGGCTCTACCTGCGCACAGAGCCAGGCTGCTGAAGGCAACAGGCTGGCGTGAACTCACATCAGATCTTCTCCTTAACAACTGCAATGAAGGTCCTTTGCCTTTGCCCAAAGGAGCCTCCAGCCAGATATTTCAAAGTGCTCTGCAGTGGGGATTGCGAGAGGCTCTTGCTGAGATCTTCTCTGTGCCTTTCCCCACGCCGAGTAAGTTAAACGCAGTGCAGGACCACCTCCCACAAAGCCAGGGGCTAGCACTTCGCCCCAGCACTCGGGCTGCTCTGCTGCTCCTCCTGCCTGGATGATCGGATCTGTGCAGGGGTCGGTGCCTGCAGGAGCCCTTGGAGCCAGCCTTTCCTGGAGGAAGAATGGTTTCTGTCCATCCTGCCTGCTTAATTTAGAGCGACAGTACGAGCTCATTATTCAAGGTGGAAGTATTGTCATGCTCTGTCTAGCCCAAGAAAAACTGCAACGTGTCCGGGAAGGGCAGGCTTAAACACAGCTCCTGGCCTGCTGGCCGGGGAAGGGAGCCCTAACCCAGCTTCACAGGCTGCTGAGCATGCTGTGCATGCTGTTCGCCCTCAGGTTTTTCTTGTCAAATACACGAGCACACTTGTGAGCTGCAGGGATAATAAATGGGGCACTGGGCTGTCTCCTGTCACCAACCAAATGGTGGGTTTTCTGCAGGAAAGAGGCCACCGCATGCTTCTTCGAGGAGGTTTCTCCATTACCACATAGAAAGTGGTGTTTGTGTATTTTCAGACAGACACACACCGTGCACGTGTTCTTGCGGGGGTGGTTTACAGCTCCTCAAGTCTATAGCAAGGGTGAGCTGAGCTAGCAACCACATTGAACCTTTCTGTGACTCTCGCGGCTTCAGTGGCTTAGTGGCTTCCTCCATCCTCCTGTGCCCCAAGGAGCCCCTGAGCAGAAGAGAGAGGGGACAGCTGGAACACTGGGGCATGGCTGGCGAGGCTCTCGGTAACACCAAGCCACACCTCCACCCAACGCCAACCATACAGCACTTCAGAATACCATTACTGCTGTGTGGAGAACTGATGGCCATAAAACCTCACTGGCTGTTCATCCACCTCTGCTCCTCCACCTAGAGGACCTTCCTGCTACGC
>NW_010431064.1:51083-60135 GCF_000710305.1 Buceros rhinoceros silvestris | reverse complement strand
CTACGCAGATACCTCCCATCCATCCTGCCCAAGAAAAGACTGTGAGCAGAAAGTGATTGTGCTCAATCTAAAGGCCACCGACCACCCTGCTCCTCCTGCTAGACAGCTTGTCTTCAGGGTTCTCATCCTTGCAGCTTTGCCTTAGAGCCCTGCAAAGGGCCCCTCTGAGCAGCCCCAGTGCTGGAAATCGCAGGCATTGCCTCAGGACTGGTCTGAATTCGCCCTGCCAACACGTCGAACACACAATCACTGTCCTTTGTCACTGCCAAACGCCTGCTCCTCAGCACCCGCTGTTCTAGCACACCCCTGCAGGTAAAGTTATGCATGATTAGACCCCGAGAATTATGGTAATTGAGAAAAAACACTCAGGCAGCTGGTTCCCTCCTCTGTTTCGGCCTGACCAGCCTGACCAGAGCTCAGCCTCCAGGTCAGCAGCCAGAGGCTCATCCTGGGGTTTCTGTTACCCTGAACTCCACCAGCTTATGAGGTCAGTGCCAATTCCCCGATGTAGTAAACATGTTCACACTTAATTTTACACATCATTATCATGAACAAGAGTAGAACCTTAGTTTGTCCCAGCTTATTACTAATTCTAGGATTAGGTTTAGTGCTTCATGCAATAAATATTTCTAGATATGATCACTCCCTCTGCGGAATCCTTCTTCACAGGAAGGATTCACACAGAAGGGTGCAGGATCTTTGGAAGACATACGGTGCAGTCAAAGGACAGCAACTCATACACATTCTTTTGCTGTGGGGAGAAGAGAAATCATGAGTCATTTAAGCTGGAAACGACCCTTAAGACCATCGAGTCCAACCATTAACCTAATGCTGCCAAGTCCACCAAAAGAATCAATAAAACACCATCTCTTAGACAGTTTATTGAATATCCGCATGAGAACTGGGAAGAGTAATCCTCAGGCACATAACTCAGGGCCGCCTCTGGTAGTCTGCTGAAGGAAGCGCCTCCGCCAGTGTTTTTCTGCACACTACCCCCATACTCACCGCTGTCACTCCTGCAGAGCCAGGCTGAGATAACCCAGCTCCCCAGATACCAATGGTGAAATGAAGACCCTTAAATACGGACCATAAAGCTTTTCCATACACAAAGAGAAAACCTCAGGTGAGTCACTAGACACGAACACAACTAGCGAGTTACACTGTGGAGGCTGTGGCAAGCTGCGTGTGTGTCACTCACAGCTGCCCTCTACCTGCACTCCCTTCACACACTGGTGCCGAGTATCACAGAACCGTGGAGTTAAGAGCTGGGACATAAAACACCCCTAAAGAGAGCTGAACTAGGACTGCATAAAAACCAAAACCAGCCTCCCTCTAGTTCTCAAGTGATGGGCTCTTAAATTCTTTTGAGCGAGGAAAAGAAGTCATCCCATTAGATGCGACTGTCCACCTCGTGTCAGCGAATGGTTTGGATCCCCAAGCTCTCCTTCCTGCAATGCAATCCACACGCGGGCTGAGGCTGTTCGCAGTCCCCGGCAATGGGCTCCATCCATCTGGGTGGAGCTGCAGACCAGCAGCCTTGCAGGGCTGGCAGCTCCCCCTGACCATGGCCTTCTCGGTCTTGGCGTCCTCTGGTGCAGGAGCTACAAGAGCTACTTGGGTTTAAAATTTTGCCTGCTCTGTTCTCATCACAGAACTGTAAAACAGTACGGAAGAACATGACTGATTTATGCAGAGGAGAGATGCCAGGGTGGCCTGGCTCTGCTTCCTCATTCACAGCAGAACCTGCCTCCAGCCTGCACCAACGTTGCCACATGTGCATGTGCACTGTTACAGCGTAAGATACTCCTTTGCATGGTAGAGATTTGTCAATAAACCACCTGTAGTTACCATGCCTCAGGCAACCTCCAGCTAGGAAAAGGAAAAGAGACAGCTTTATTTCCCGTACAACCCCTGTATAAAATTCAGGTACATCACCACATGCACATGCATCCCACACACTGACTGCCAGGAAGTGGAAACGAGCCTGGTGGAACCTTCAGCCAGGCACAGCTACACCTAGACCCGTCTGCTGTATGTATAAAACCAGAACAACCGCCCCCCACCTCAAGCTGTGTGACATCTGTTCAGCATCACTGACACACATGACAGTCACTGAGTTACTCCAGTGCCACCACTGCCGGTTTTGTACCTCAATCCAGTCTGAGCCACAGACGTCCCTCTCCAGCCTGACACAACAGACATGGACCATCCTTTGCACACACATCTTTGCTGTTTCTAATTGCGCCCCACACCTGTGTCGTCTGCTCCAAACCCTGCAGGGGAAACTACAAAGACGACAGCTCTTGGGAGTGACAGAAAAACCCGCGTGCTCTCGGCAGTGTTCTACACCACAAACACCTTCAGCAGAACTACCGCCAGAGACAGACCACACAACCGGAGGGACAGGCGCTGTCTGCACCCACTGGACTATGTTTCCCACAGTTTATGGCGAGCGGTTTTGGTGTCTTGTTCACACAAGCCCACTGGAGGAAAATAAAGAGGCTATTATGCGAAACTGTAGTTTGGACTCTTCTCCACTCTTTGGCTGCCAGTCGTGCTGTGACATGGTGTCTGCTGAGAAGCTGCTCAACTGCCCAAGCCATGCTGTGACGGAGTCAGAGGCAGATACAGCCTGGGGAGGAAAGAGGAAGGCAGAGCACCGGGTCGCTCAGAAGAAATAATGGTTTTGTTTGTGTGTTTTCAAAAGCAAAGTCAAGATTTAATCACATTTCATACAGAAAAAAATTACTGAGCCAAAAAAAAACTCCAAGAGAGAGATGACTCATGTCCCCAGTCTCCCTTCCCAGGTGCCTCTGAAATATCCTTTCACTCTGGGAATGGGAAAAAAACCCAAACTGAAACGCAGGCCAGCAGTGGCACTGCATCAGGAGGCTGTGAGAAGCTCCAAGCCCACCAGTGTGCTCCTGTCCCCAGTGCTCTCGCAGAAATCCCAGCTGCGCTCTGCCGCAGCCACAGGCAGCTCTGCCCTCCCAGCAGAGCTCAGCTCAGCTCAGCAGTGCGGTACAAGCCTCCCAAACACAGCACCAGGAACACCCGCAGCAGCTCTGCGGCTCGTTCTGCAACGACGCCAGAAGAACTCACTGGGAAAGCTCCTCACCTCACCCCTCTGGAGATTTTCCTCTCCCCGGGCCAGTCGTGCCCCCAGTTTCTGCAGTGGGAGCCCCTCAGCCAGTCTGACCTGATTTCTCTTTCTTTGCAGAAGTTGCAGGTTACTTTTTTTGTCTTGACTAGGAGACAAGACCTGAAGAGTTCTAGCTCCCATGAGACCCGTCCAGCAATCCCAAGCACAGGCAGGCTGAACTCCACAACAAATACCCCGCAGGGAGCAAAACCCGGAGGTGACAGGGAAGGAGAATGCGTGTAGCTCTCAGCACGTTTGTTCTCCTGCAGAAGCTGGGGAAAAGGCCCCAGCAGCTGTTTACCCGAACTGATGCACAGTGCTCCCAACAGCTCCCAAGTGTTGACGGCAGCCGTGCAGCTGCACTGAGACGCTGGCAGCAAATGTGCACAACTGTCCGGGGGTTTGCTGGGTTTTTCTACCTGTCCTCACACTATCCAAACACTCACCCCATGACAAAGCATCTTACTGTGGATACACATCTCAGGATTTTCGTTAGCTGAGATTAATGCTGGGGCAGCACCCTGCTAACCCACTCAGCGCAAGATTCACTGATTTTTTTGCAAGCCATTAAATAAAAAACGTTGAGAAGCTGCGACGGGTGAGTTAAGGATGGGTTTATCACAACACTGGAGAACAGAGAAATGCACTATTGTGGATTACTTTTCTGTGCAATATTAGAGAGGCCAGAGCCCATTACCACCGCACATCCTGGAGCCATTTACATCTCTTACAACTACCTAATCAGCATTAAGTCTTCCTACAACACTCAGGTTAAGATGTTGCTTGCTAACTATCTGCTCACACTCCTGATCCAACCCAGAGTAAGTCCCAGGCACATCCTCCCAGCGGGGCAGTTAACTCCTGGGCACGTATGGCAATAGCCACCTACTCTTCAGCTCCTTGTCTAGGGCCCCAGCCCTGCCCAAGCAATGCTCTTCACCACAGGCTGACAAGGCAGGCGCAGATGAGCACGCCTCCCCGAGCCACCGGCTATGGCCACCCACCCACACTGTGGGTGGTCTGTGCCCAGCAGTCCACTGGGCTCTCCACACACGGTGACTGGCACCGGTGCCAGCCCACAGGCAGCAGCAGTGCTGCGGTGTCCTCACAGAAACAAACAGGTCCCTGGTGAGAAGGTGGGAGGACTGGAACAACCCTTGCAATCAAAAGCTGGGGGCACTGCCAAGTCTCCGAGATCAGAGAATGGCTTTTTAAAGCCACCCAAACCAACTCGTTTTAAAACTGGAATAACTCAGTTACCATTAATGGTCTGGTTTCCAAACAGCGATAGCATCACCTGTAAAACTGAGCCCTTTTTGAACCCCAAGAGGGGACCCTGTTCCCTCCTTGTTTTCCCGGTCACTCTTTTTCAGGGACCTGGGCTTGTCCTCTGGCAGCCCTGGACTCTGCCCCTCAGCGCCAGTCCCGTATGGGAGCCTGGATGGACAACGCTGGCCCAGACATAACGGTGGTGTGTTGTGAATGGCACCGGGGAACGCTGTTATCACACTCTTCTTCCTGCACCGAACTGCTTGCTAAGAACAGTTCCACTCCAGCTGCTTTGCAAATCTCAAACCTAAGTGTTTGGCAGCTTTCCATGTCCTTCACTGCCACAAAGAAAACATTTAACCCTTCCAAGGCCTTCCATCTCTTACCTCCAGAAGGACTGGTGGAACCAAGCCTGGCTCTAAGGAGGTCAGTGCCACCCAAAGTGTCCCCAGACAGCCACCAGCAGAGGTGGGCAGCGCTCAGCAGCGGCCATGCTGCACCAGGGCAAAGGGCCTGCCCGCAGCCTCAGCTGGCAGCTTTGGAAGGGCTGTCTGGGCACTCTGTTCACGTTTTCAGATGCTATTAGACAAGCTTGAGGTTGATTCAGCAAATCTCCCTCAAGCTGAAAGGAGAAGGAAGAGAAGAGCTCAGTAAGCGAGACAACACCCTCTGCATTCAATGACTTGCCCATGATTGCTCCAGGCCTGGGAGGGCCCAGGGACATCATCCTTCCCTGGGGCATAGCTCAGACACACCCCAGGAGCATCCGAACTCAAGCTCTCACTGCAGCCGTTTCCCTATGGGTGCAAACCAGCAACGGCCTGGAAGATGAAGTGAGCTTCCAGTAAAACAAAATGAACAAAGGATCGTCTGGTCGAAGCCTCTCACTCCAGCCGTTTCCCTAGGGGTGCAAACCATCAACGGCCTTGAAGATGAAGTGAGCTTCCAGTAAAACAAAATGAACATTAAAGCAGCTGGACTTACATGAGAGGCATAAAGAGCCTGTGGAGCCTCTTCTGCAGTTTTGTCTACAGCCCGTACTTAGGGGAATAACGTAGTACCAGAGAGGTATTTCAGTTAGGAGCTCTAAGTTACATCTAATAATAAAAAAAAGCATATATTGTGACATCAAACATAGGTTTTTTGTGCTTCATATTGAGTCTGCTTATTAAAAGCTAAGGACGGAGATCAGCCATGCCCTACACCGGCACTCCTGGTCAGCAAACAGCAGTGAAACTGCAAGCGAGGTACCGGCTGCCCGGAGCAGCCATGCTGGCCCCAAGAGTTACAGAGCAGGAGATCACAAACAGGGATTCGCCACGCTCTCGTTCAGACCCTGGAAAGCTCTCAGGGCTTCATTTCACAACCGAAGCGTGTAAGCTGGACTGCTTAATGTCCTGGTGTGCTGGGGAGTCGCACACAGGCAATCCACTGTGAGCTTCTGGCAGCAAACTCCGGCCAGCGCGATCTCCCCATCTACAAACTGGCCTCAGCTCTGCTTTCAGGATTACACTCCTCCTCCCTCCTCCTCCTCTTCCCCGCCTCGAGAGCAGCCCTGCTGCTGGAACGTGGCTCGCCAGGGACGTTTTCCGGTGAGGCCCTTTTGCTGAGCGCTGGATCTACAGGCTGCGATTCCCACCGTGAGCTGACCCAGCTCTGCCCCGGACGGGGCGGCTGGGCAGCGGGTGAGCCCGCTGTGCCCGCAGGCCCCGTGCCGTGCCAAGCCACAGAGTCCTGTGGAGCGGTTGCTGGCGATGGAACAAGAACAGCCAGCCTCGGGACAGGAGCAGGCACCAGGGGTGACCCTGGCAGGGACGTGGCAGGGAATCCTTTCTGCCGCCATCGGACCCCTCCTTGTCATCATAGCAGTCGATGTCCTGAACAGCCTTGCTTTGTCCCTAACCGAGCTAAAACAAGTCTCATGTTTTAGTCTGCCCATAAACCACTGTTTCCAGCCCGCTGATAACTTCTAAATGCTGTTCTCCCTGGCCAAGTTTTGTTGTTGTTGTCATTTTGTCTTTTATTTCACTATCCTTCTTCTAATCTGTGATAATTATTGACAAAAGTACTCCCACTTCAGCGACGCTAGAGGAGAACCACCCCGTGCTGTGCCCTGTGCTTCGTGCCCACAGTCCAGAACTGCAGTTTCACTCTGCTGTCCTGTCCCTCTGCAAACCACGCTCAATTCACCTCACCAGAAGTGTCCACAGACTATTTCAGCAGGTGTAAGGACGAGTTTCTCTTGGTAATTAAAGCCTGTCCTCCTCTGCTGGAAGGACTCCTGGAGGCTCATTTATTTTCTTACTCATCATTCTTGTTCTATTATTAGAGGCCTATTTTCAAGCTTCCATTAACCATTTCCAGCGGTGTCAGTTCTTCTCAGGCAGAGGGAACACCTGCATGCCATGGCAGCAGGACAGGAGCAAGTTTAGGGGACTGCAGCACGAGACAGCAAAAATCTGTCAGAATGAAGAGAATTTACAACTAAAACAAGCACTGACAAACTGCCGGGCTGAGTCCAGCTATCGAAGATTAGAGGTCTCCTGCTGCCTTAATTTGGCCATAACTCATTTATATGTAAAGCACGAGACGAAAGCTCTGGCTAAATTTATACTCCCAGCATTAGTGGCCTGCTTTCCCAAGGTGCCACACCTCCTGGAGGTGGAACTGCTTAGCTGACACTGCCCAACCCTCCCGAGATACCACCACAAAACCCCCTGCCTCAGAGCTCCAGCACCGCTTCAAATGATTCCAATGAACTGGATCCCAGCGGAGTTTGCTGTCTAAATCAGTGATACCTATGACACCACTTTATAAGCAGCCAAGGCATGGGAAAGATTTTTGCTTACATTTAGATGATGGAAGTGGTACTTCTTTATAGAAAACGCCACGGAACAGTGAAAATGCTGAAATATTTCACAGCACTTGTAACAAGGAAACTTTATGGAGGCTGGATAAAAAAACCCAAAAAAACATAAAAGGGAGATTTTTCCCTTCACAGGCGTTGTACTCCTTCTGGTGAAGGTAGAGGTGAAGAAGGTGCCTGGCAGCTCTGAAAGACGAGAGGCGATGCCCATCCCCGGTCCAGCTCCCAGGACCTGGCTCACCAGATCCACCCGTGAGTCTGGAAGTAGCAGCCTCCCCTCTGCTGGCATCAGAAACACCGAGCCACTCATCACACCACTGATGTGTGTAGCTCTATGCTCTAGACTCTGATTCGGGATAAAAACCACCTTCTTAACTCCTCAGCAGGACCTGCCAATGGCACAGTCCTGCCAGCCTTCACTCACAAATGGCCAGCTTCAGCCAGAGTCATCTGCCCCTGTCTGGCTGCAGGGGCAGCTCCTAACAGCAGTGCAGCTAGCCCTATAGCAGGGATCACGCTGCCAAACCATGATCGCTCTGCATTCCCGGTTCAAAGTGGTTGTTCTCTACTTCAGCAGACACATTTTCTCAGAATGCCTCAGGCACAACACACCAGCTTGCACAGGGACTGCATGAATTGCAAATGTGTCTACTGCAAATTTGTTTTTAACGAAGTTCTGTGTACAACTTGCATTAAACTAGAGGCAGAACCTCTGGTGAGAGAAAAGGCTCAAGGGCAGAGCGATAGCAAGCAAGGACAGAGTCGAGGGAGAGCATAACTCCAGCTGTGTTCCAGTTTCCCAACAGACACACCGTAGGCTACGCCAGAAGCAGGACCCAGGCAGCTCGGGTTTTCTTTCAGCAGCCTTGTTTACCACCCAGCAGGACAGACTCTAATAACTTTCTGATGACTTAATGCAATTACTTCATATATATTATGACTAAATGACATAACCTCCCTCCCCCTCCACAGCTGGACTTCAGACAGGGTGATACATCTCGTGTGTATTCCACAGACACAAACAGATGTGGGGACACAGCCGCTGGATCTTCACCAAACAGTGCCTTAGGGCTGGCTCCAGGGAGTTCCTGTTTCCCGACTGTTATCTTACAGCTACAGGAGGCTTGGAAAAGCTAAAGGCAAGTTCTCCACACCTGGAGTGGGGTGCTCCGTTCAGCACTGCCCCGTCGCTCCTGCTGCCTCGGGAACAGCTCAGCACAGGGTGTCTGATCCACAGAGGACAGGGAGCTCTGCTCCAGTGAAACAACGGCCCTGGATTTCTCTCGCCTGCTCAGCTTCCAGAGCAGCGGCCACCTCCCCCTGGGCAGCCAATGCTCCGCAGCAGCAGCAGGGGTTAACAAGCGGCTGCACTCACCGAGCAGTTAAAGGGAGAGGACAGGAAGCAATGTCAACTAAAAAAACGTGGATGTGCAGAGAATCCAGTGGGCATTTATGGGGACTCGATACATTACCAAACTTATTTCACCTAAAACCCAAGGATAAAGAGGAACATCAGCGAAGTTCGTCAAAACTCAGCTTGAGCCAAGAACAAACGGATTTTGATAGGGTCACAAGGGTGGCAGCAGCACAGCGATGCCATTTCTGGTGCTGCAGGCACAGCCCCTGGCTGGCTCCTCGTGCTTCTGCCCCAGCGATGTTGTGTCACAAGCCGCCTTCTTAAAACCTGCCGCGTGTGACTGGGAACACACCTCGGGGTGCGGTCCTGCGGCAGGCCACCGGCCCAGCGCTTGCTGGCCAAGGCCAGGTGTCTCTCC
>NW_010431064.1:41818-51036 GCF_000710305.1 Buceros rhinoceros silvestris | reverse complement strand
TTCCTCCACCCCACCACCGGCACAGCGCTTGCTGGCAAAGCACAGGTGTCTCTCCCGGGCACGGCACAGCGCTGCTCTGAGGCACCCGGCACAGCAGTACACGCTCCTTCCTCTGACAGAAACCATCCCCCGACCCAGACCAACCCTGCCTGGACAGATTGCCGGGGGCCACCTGCTTCCACAACAGCAGTGCCAAGCACAGCGGAAAACAGCAACCTCCCTGCTCCCGCCTCCTGAAATCACCCCACCAGCGGAGTGGAAGCTTTCACTCAGCAGGGGGAAAAGTAAAATAAAAAAAGGGACGAACCCCTGTGAAGGACAGTTCGCAGAGCACCTTCAAGCCACTGTTTCTCTGAGTAGCGCATTTCCAGCTACTCTTTTTGTTGTGCACACTGATTTTACGTCTGTTCAGACATTACAGCTACACACCAGAGGCTTTCTCCCTCCAGTGCTCACATCAGTCAGGAATTCCGGGCAGACCAAAGGTCACAACGAAGGCCGGGAGGAGTCCTGACTGAGGAGAAGACGCATCCTACTCCTCCTGCGGCACTGACAGGCAACCAGCAAGTTAACTGCAGCAGAGCAGATCCCCAGCGAGCGCGCTGACGGGCTGCTGCCCAAACAAAAGAGCATCGTGGAACGTTAACTACAGAACAGAACCTGGAGAATCGTCATCGGAGTTTCACGGTCAGAAGAATTTTAGTATTTCTTTAAAATCCGCAAACATGTAGCATTCAAACGTCGACTTCCGACGCCCCATTTCCAGCACTAATTCAGTTTTGGACAGAGAGCTCCGAGGCAGCAGCAGCCATTACAGCATAAGAAACGCTGATGTTAACATCTTCCCCCTGAACATCTCAGCGCACAACAACAACAAGAGGGATCACCAGCAGATGCCTCCTCGAATACACGCAATGCACATCAACTGCATCTGCTTTGGAAGGGATCTTTATTATGTTTCAGATGGAAACAAGTGACATGCAGCACTTCCTTTTTACAAAAAAACCCACTCAGCTCTCACCATTCTTTACAAAAAAAAAAAAGGAAGCTGTTGGTATAGAAATCAGCTTCAATGAACATAAAAAGGTGGGGAGAAACCAGCTGTCATCTGCAGCCACCTGCAGTGAGCAGAGCCAGTGCGCAGCAGTGCTGCTCCCGCATCCATCATGCCTTTTGACCTCCTACACCGCTCAAAAGGCAGGTTGGTTTTTAAAAACAACACAAAACTATTCATCCTGCGGCCTTTCCAATGTCTTCTCACAATAAAGGAGAAGACACCCCGCCCTGTGTACGACGTGGGATGGGCTCAGTGACTCCAAGAACGGGCTCATCGCTGCTTTGCTTTCAGAGACAGAGCTTTACCCATCCGCAAACAGCCCCTTTGGCACGAGGACTACCGGCAGCTGAGCACCAGCCACACTGCTCACTCCGGACACCACCTTCAGCATGTTTCAGATTATTTAAACATGCTCCGGTCTGCACAGTTCAAGCAACCAGCCACAAACCAAGGAGCATCTTCAACACACTGCTGTGAGGAGTATTCCAGCACGCACCCAGGCCCAGAAAGGACCTAACAATCCCAGGTCACCAGCTCTGTGAGGGCCTGAGTGCTCAGGGGCTTTTCCAGGTGAAGCTGAGGGTTGATATGGGATCCCTGAACCAGGAGATCATAAGCCATAAACTTAGGGAAATTCTTTACAGGATTTGACTAGATCATGAGGGGGGTTAGAGTCACTTGAGACTCTGGAAAACAAACTCAGGACCAGTTCCTCCAATGTGAAGCAAAAGAATGGGATGGAGCGATAGAACGGACACATCTTTATGGAGGTCTTTGTGCTGGGTATGCCCTTTCTCTAGGGTTAAAAGCAAACAAACAACTCCATGTCTGCGTTCAACACAGACCTGATAATCCCAGTATTATCAACAGAAAAAGAGGGGGAGAGAGTCCCCTCCATCGTACAGCAGGGCCAGGGAACTGCACGCGTCCATTATCTTTCAGACTGGCACACACTTTCTTGATAAAGCTTCTTAGGCGATAATGCAGAACGAGGAGGTTCCTTCAGAACAAACCTCAGAAGAACAGCTTCCGTTTTACAGCCTTGGAGGAAGAAAACTATCTCTACGTTGCTAATACCTTGTGGGATTTTTGAAACTTGCAATTTAGTACCTATATTGTACCGTGTCAGCTATCTCTCTTAATGTATGAAAGCACATACACTAAAATGTATTTCCTTCTGTTGTGTACGTAGTCAGAACAGCTTTTACTTTCCTAGGAAAGAATCGCTCATTTATCAACCAGCTTCTCTCTACTGGGCACGGCCACCTCCTGACTTCGAAGCCAAATCGCCCTGCAGTACCTGTTTGGGTGCTGCTGAAACACAGTAGAGTTGGAAGACGATTACAAAGGAACAGCAATTAGCAAATATCAGGAGCAATTACTCCTTCCAGGGACTATTCCAGGAGGCAGGAGCTGCTGAGCTTGCTAATGCCAGTGGGAACACTCGTCACTGGTAACCATTCTGCCAGCCTGCCTCAACAGGCCAAAGTTAGATAACTCGACAGAAAGTGTCCGAACCACTTGTGTCTGCTCCAGCAGCTCTGGGCGTGCTCAGCATCACTCTTCTCCTTCCCAGAACAGCTCACTGCTTCTGCACAACCGCCAAGAAGACACGGGAGGAGTTACAGCATTTTAAAACACACAATCAGGAACACGCTTCCCACTGCTGCGGAACCACGCGTGGTTCCAATCCAGCGCTGCCACCAGCGGCCTCTCAAGAGGAACTGCTGCCTGATGCATTCCACCAGCCTCCTCCTGCCCCTGCAAAGGACTGAACAGGTATTTTCAGAAAGGCCCCAGCAACAACAAACCCCGTATCCTAGCAGATAGCTACAGAACAGCAGTAAGAGCTTCTGCAGCCAGCCCTGACAACCTCCCTGAAAAATAAAGCAGAGACTCAGCCTCAGCTGATTTCCTGACTTTTTTTTCCCCATTTAAACTTTCCCAGGACACACAATCAAGCATTTTCCACATCCTTCCTCTTGTCTGGATCAAACCCAGAATGGCTGTGGTGGAAGTGAAGTTTCTTGCTGCCCCGAGCTCTTGCAAGGCAGCCCTGTCAACCAGCCTGAACACCACGGGACTTCCAGAACACCCCAGAACTGCATCTGCCAACAGACACGCTCTGCAAGGGGATGGAGAAGAGCCACGGGATTTCCTCCTTCACCAGCAGTCACAGAAAACAAAGGGAGGAATTTCCCCGATGTCTCTGCAGTATGAAACAGGAGATTGTAACCCACCCCCTCAGCCCAGCAGCATCTTCACAGCAGAGAGTCACCTTGGACAACCACCAACCGAAAACTTCTACCATCAGGCAGGCTAAAGCAAGAGGGACTGGGCTGAACCACACTGCTCAGCTCACTCACCAGCTTCTGAGGGCCTAAACATGTTCTCCTTGATTTCTCTCACACAACGCCTTCAAATGAAACGTGCTATGAAATTCAACTTGCTATTAGAATCATCCTGGGAGGCCTGTGCACACCCAGCTGTTTCCTCCCACCTGCACAGGAATGGCAAACTAGCAACTGCGCAAACTCCTGCCGCTTTCTAACACATCATACCAGAGAAACCCCAGGTCCCTCAGGATGCTCATGCTGACTGGGCCCTTTTGTGGGCCCGGAGAACATCGCAGCTCACACCCCTCACCAGTACTTACAAGGCAATTCAAACCAAAATGTGATACACAAACAGGCATCTTCAGGGGAAAAGAATCCCAAACCACACATGGTCAATCAGCCCAAACGTTTCCATCTCAACATACCATTTCTTTTTCTCCTCCTTGCCTCAACTGACTGCTAGCAGAGAAACAGCCAGTCTGAAAAACACGCCACGAAAAAGGAACGCACGGACTGGGATGACACAAAGCGACGGGCAGAGAAACCCCTAACCACAGGGTTCCAGTTATTTATCACACTAGAGTTTGATTTTTATTTTTCTTTAACCAAGTTCAGCTTTCATTCAAAGTTTAAAATCAGTCACATCCAATTAATTATCATCAGCCTTTATTTCTAATCAAGTAGCCAAATGCATCTTCCCCCGTTCAGCAGAAGAAAGCTTAAAAAAAATGAAAATCTTCATCAGATCCCTGACATCACCCACCTCCCCTCCTCCTGCACCCTTCAGTTCCCACTGGGTCCATCTCACACAAACAAGTTTGTGCAAAAGGCTGCGTGGGTGAGGTGGAAGGACAAAGCACAAGGGAAAACCCACCCTCAGACCTTGCGAACTGACAGCCACCCAAGGGCTGTGTGAAGCAGAACGGAGCGGCAAGCAAAGGTGGCTGAAACGGGGGGACATCTATGAGGAAAAAACCCCTTTCAGCTGCAGCGACGCAGGAGCAGGACCGGAACGTGCCGATGAGCACGCTCTGGAGTGGCACTTGGGACCCGCTACAGGCGCTGTGCTGGTGCTGGGGCGGGCAGCTCTCCTTTCAAGCTGTTCTCAAAGGTCAAAATACAGCCCTTGTCTGTATTTGCTGTCCCTGTGCTTGCAGGGACTGGGTCCTTGCCGAAGCAGAGCCATGGCCTCCTTCCAACCCTGTCATCCCACAGCCAGGGGATACCTGGGAATTAAAGCTGAGCCTGACCAGCCTGTTTGATCTCCAGCGACTCTCTGCCCCTCAGATCTTCTTCTCCATCCTGCTCCAAAGGGAGGTGCCATCGAACCCACACATCTCCACAGAAATAACCCACACTTCCTATGCATTTTAGCACCAAGTATTATCCACGTATTCGATACTATGTCCTACAGAAATTCACTTCTGATTTCCAGCTGTGGTCACCTAGAGTACGTTGAGATTAAGACGCAGGCTCTCGGATAACCTCCCGCCCAGGCAGGGCAGGCCAGTCGATCACCTCAGGGCCAGACCAGAGCAGCACCCAGTGTGTCAAAGGAAGGTGCAAGAAAGCTCGTGAGTAATGACTGCTGTTTGTTTACCACAACCATCTGCAGTTCACAGTCACAGTGTGACTTTTACACAGCCGAAATTTAAGAAATAGTTTGAGCTCTCAAACAACCTTTGCTGCATCAGTGCCACCAAGACTCTTGCTGAGCTACAGATTTCATAAGTCATTAAACTTTTAATGTCAAATTTTCAGCAATTCTTTCCTCTCAGAAATAGGCAGCTTCAATACTAAAACAACAAAAGGCCACAGGTACTTTGAGGTCATAAATTAAGCAACCTATGACAAAGTACAAGCCATTGCTTTCAGGAGAGAAAACACAGGACTACAAACTTTGAGCAAGTCATTGGTTTGTTATACTCCCAGATCCTCAGAAGTTAGGGTGGAAAAGTGATAGAAGGGGAAGTTGTGCCCCAAATATTTTGCAGCAAGGAAATCAGCTCTGGGAGTGAGGCAGAAAAAGCACATCCAAACCATCTTGGACTAACCAGATTCCTCTGCTGAGGGAGCTGATGTGCAGTACCTGCAGTACCAGCGTGGCCCGGGCGTGCAGCCCCATGTCTGTCAAACCACCCGGGGCACTGCAGAACCAGCAGGGGTTTGAACTCCGCAGGGTGACTTGGTACTGGGTCAGGACCCTTGTGGCCACAACGGGTGGTTCAGTGGAGAGACCCAGAAAGCTGGATTTACTATGCTGTTGACTCACAGCTTTGGCCGGGTGTTATGCTGTGCTGAAGCCTCTGAGACACAACCCACCAGAGCAGCTGCTCATACTGAGCAGCTATCGACTGCCTCAAGAACCTTCCTCAGTTTGGTCACAGCACAAGTAAAGGTAGCCACAGGAGCGGCTGTGGTGCTCCACACACCTCCACTCACCTCTTTCAGCTCCTGTGCAACAGAATTAAGGCGTTCGTTTTCAGACTGAGTGTTGGCAAGGACATTTCTGAGCTGCTTCAGTTCTGTCTGCAACTCCATCACCTTCTTCATGTAGTACTCTTCCTTGGTAGCCGACTCCTGGATCAAGGTCTCCTCTCTGCTCTCTCCATCTGCTGCTACCTTCTTGTGGTTGGTATGGGCCTGTCCAAAAGCCTAGGAGAGTCAGAAAACAAATCTTTCAGTAGGAAACACAGACTTTTGCCTAAGTAACTAACTTCCATTTTAAAGAGTTGAAAATATTCACCCTCGTATTTCTTTTATGCAAAATAACATAACTTTTTGCTACACCCCCCCCCCCTGCTCTCTCCATCTGCTGCTACCTTCTTGTGGTTGGTATGGGCCTGTCCAAAAGCCTAGGAGAGTCAGAAAACAAATCTTTCAGTAGGAAACACAGACTTTTGCCTAAGTAACTAACTTCCATTTTAAAGAGTTGAAAATATTCACCCTCGTATTTCTTTTATGCAAAATAACATAACTTTTTGCTCCCCCCCCCCCCCTTCTGGGATCAGACCCTTCAATGCTATCCAGTGGCCAACACGGGGCTTTACAAAGTACACCCAGCACCCAAACAGTGACCTGTGCTGCACAGGGTGCTTACGTAGAACCCCATATAAACCCTTGTGGGAGGGAACAACAAAGCTTTGACGTGAGCCCGCTGTTAAAACAAGACTTTGGTTTTCCACAAGACGACTGCAAGATGAGTGGACTCTTCTCACAGACATATTCTCTACAGCTGGGTCAGGCACTTCTGCAAACCCCTCAGTCTCTGGAAACAGATGTTGTCTTTGCAGCCCGTTCCATCTCTTGGGCTGGGAGCACACTCACTCTTCCTGACATAGCTATGCCACAGAAACACATCGCTACCCACTCCAGCTCATTGTCGGAGATTACTGCCGCCTCCAACCTGCCAACCCAGTGCAGCCGTAAGCCAGCGAGGTTAGCGGGGCGACCCGTGACCAGGGTAAGCTAACGCAGGTCATTCTGGCTGAAGTAGGTCAGCAGACGCTCACCCAACCAGCTCGGCTGCCTGCTCTTAGAGACGTCATCTCTAGCGGCGCGCCAGCCAAGGGACTTAGAGGCAGGTCACAGAGATCTAACCCCCTCAGCACAGCCTGCCTCTGCTTAGACATGCTCATCGTTGACCTCCTCATGCCACTTCCTGAGGCTTTTCACAATACTGGAAGCTCTGCCAGGTGATGCTCCTAGCAGCAGCGCTCTCCCACGCAGCCCCCCAGGATCTCGCCAGTGGCTTTCAGTAACAAACACACCGTAAAGCAAAGAGTTGAACCTCTGAGGCTGCTGAACATTTGTAACACGCCACCTGGCAGATGGACCAAAGGCAATGAGATTAAGGAATATCATCCCTAACTGCTGCACACGTGCACACCACAACTGAACCCAAGATGCATCTGGAGCTTTCAGGTGCACAGCATCGTCCGGGAGCCACTGACCACAGGGCTGCTTTTCACAGCCAGCTCCAACACCAGGCGTTAAGCCAGGCCAAGGACAGATCAGCATCTCATAAAACTTCTCTATTCATGCACTACATTTTCAGTCAATCATTTTTTGCCAACTCTTCGGAAACACACTGTCAATGCAGAAAAGAAAAAAACTGCTTTGAAGAGAAGCAGATTTCAGTATTTTATTACTTCTGTAGGTTAGACCAGACGCATCAATTGAATATACCAGGACTGAAACAGATGACTGAATGTGCCTACAGCTAAAGACACCCATGTGCTGCTCCTATCAGAGTAAATTTTATTTCAGATAAGCAAGTCAGAGATACTGGAGGCAAATATCCATTGAAGAAATTCCAGCCAGATTCACTGACATGACCCAAGGGAAATTAAAAAGCGTCACGTTCCAGACAGAAAGTAAAGCACCATCTGTGCAAGTCCTCGTCAAATGAGTTTCAACAAAGCAGCTTAAAAGCCTAATACCTAAGATCTCATAAATGTTAAAGGGATAACCAAAAAGATGCGAGCTTCTCAAACACTCGGCATTTTTTCCACAAAGAACAAAGACCCCCCTTTTACAGACCTGCACTCCGGCGCCACGAACGGGGCTCTGGGAACCCACCCGCCCAGGGAGGCAGGCGGCAGCATTGTGCTGGGAGCAGGACGCCAGCGCGGAGCACACTGAAGCTCAGGATACCCTGAGCTCTGTCTGATCAGCCAGACAGCAGTGTCCAGGCACCAGCCCACCGAGAAGCTCGGTAACACCACCAAGAGAGAAATGACTGAGAAAGACAATTGCTCTTCAAACTTCCGACGCAGACGCATGGCCTTGGGTTTCTTTAGCCACTGACAAGAGAATGTCACCATTTTGCAGAAGCCACTAGTGACAGGGAGTACTGGACACAGAAACTGGCAGAGCAGACGAGACTGGAGGGATTTTTTAATCCAATATCCTGCCTTCCACAGAGGCTAATGCCGGATGCTTCAGAGAAAGGTGCAAGAAACCCCATAATCTCCCTGGCCTGGGAACTGCCTTAAGCCTTGAAGAGGAGAGCTTCATGTAAATTGGGAAGAGTGACTAACAGCTAGTCACCCATATAAAATACCCCCGTATTTTTAGTGGTCTTATGTGTTTTGGCCTCAATAAAATCCCGCGGCAATAAATTCTGTGTTTTAAATCATACTCCTACATGACAGTTCCTTCTCAGTTTACAAGTTTCCCACTGTGTCAAAAAAGAACATATTTTTGTTCAGGGACTTGAAGGTGTATTGTGAGCCCGTGGTCCCCTGTCGCTCATTCTGACTTCCATCACCCCCCTCTATTCCCTGGTGAAGGTGAGGTGGAGGTCAGGAAGTTCTCACCCCTTTTAGGTTCGAGAGGTTTTTTCCACTCCCCAAGACACCCTTTTTAGAAACTCCCTTTTCTTAGGGCTTGTCCCAAATGGCCAGATCGACCCAGCGGAAGGGGAACTGCAGATAACAGCTCACACTGACCAGCTGCAGCACCAAGCCCAGGGCTCGCCACCACCACTCCCCACCCACCCCTCACCCAAAGGGTGCTGCTTCTCTCCACGGGCTCCAGTTCGCTCTGCACAGCAAAGCTGTTACTTGCCCTTGAGCAGGCAGCTTGGGAAGCGTAGCAGAAACCCCACATCAGCAAAGAACCGGGGTGGGGGGGAACGGAAGGACAACTGTTTACTCGTGGCTTGAGGGATTAAGAAAGAGGGAAGGGTCTCAGGGCTCCACGGTACAAACCAGCTTCTGGACAGGATGTACCATCCTAACATGGAAAATTTGTCTCCTTCAGCTAAAGATATCAAAAAAAAAAAAACAAAACAAACCAAAAAACTTTGGCTGGCAATAAAC
>NW_010431064.1:34459-41571 GCF_000710305.1 Buceros rhinoceros silvestris | reverse complement strand
TTTTTTTAAGAAAAATCTACCTTTTCCTGCCCTTGTGGTTAGCATCTCCCATTCTTTAGTTGCTATGACAGAAGCAGTTGGAAGTGACACAAGAAAAACTCAACGTCCTCTAAAATGCTCAGCACAAACCACAGCCACATCTTCCAGGAGATGCAGGTACTTGCTTCACCAGTTTACACACAGCCCAGAGCCAAGTACGGGGCATCGGTTGTCCCTGGAGACAAGCCCCGGAGCTGGTGAACGCTTCGTCACACCCCAGACGAAACCATTTCATCGGTTTGAAACAAGCCTCATCGCCAAAGTACATACACAGCTTATTCTCAGAAAAAACTAGACCTCTCACCCCCTCGGCCAGGGGTTGATCAGCCACCTCGGCACAACTGGTGCATCCTACTTGGCCTGCCAGAGTCCTCACAAGGGCCCACAGAAATCCCAGCTAGAACTGTAACAGCCTTTAACACCTCTAACCCACCACTCTCCTAGGAAACGCTTGACCTCTGTGTGCTTCGACGCTGTGCTCACTTTGCAGCACTCAACTGAAAACAGCCTCTAGGAGGGAACAGGAGCCCGGTGCATCCCCCCCTCCTCTCCTGGGCAGGTCAAGGCTGGACGTGGCCAGAGGCAGCTCAATTTTAATACACTCTCCTTCTGCACAACGCTCAGGGAGCTGATCATGCCTCTCTCCTCCTCAGCAGGACAAGGGTGTCAAATGCTGCCACATTTTCATACTGTACCAGTTCTGTGTCCTTAAATGAAAACAGTCTAAGGGAAAAGGAAAAGGGGGATATGGTAAATTCAAATAAATCATCTTTTTTCTCCCTGCCCACAGCTCTTGCCGGCTTGCGGTCCCTGCAGCACACGGATTTCCAAGCTGGTGAAAGCAGACATTGACCAGAGTCTAAACGATGAGATTGTTTTTATTGGTCTTGAGTTTTGGGGTTTTTTTTACATTTCCGTATCTACAAACCCCCCAGGTGTTCACATGTTCACTGCTGAGAAGCATGATGCTCCTGTCAACCAAGTGTAAACATCCAGCAAGGGGAAAAAAAGACTAAAACACAGTGTGGTTTTGTTCCTGATGCTTCACAGACTTAAATTCACCTGCTGTTTCTAATCAAAGATAAAGAAAGCTTGAAAAGTGCCAATACAGAAAATATCAATTAGCTTTTGACCCAAGAAGAGCATCAGAAAGAGCAAAGCGGCAATTTTGGAGCTCATGTCGTTAGCAGGTGAGCAAAGACAGAACTCCGCTCAGGTCTGGGCTCTGGGGCAGACACTTACAGGCTCCAAACAAGGGGGTGCGGATGCCAGCAAGTGACCCTGCGCCCCGCAGCAGAGGTGGGTCGCACAGTGAAGTCACTACAACTCAGAAACCCAGGCAAAACCACGCACTTCAAAAACCTCCCCTGCTTTACCAGCAGGGGTTTCAGGGGGATTTAGCCACAGAAAGTCTCCCATGGGAAGGGAAGGGGATATCCATGCCCCAGCATCATAACGGAGAGGGCAAGGAAGCTGCAGCAGAAGGTAGATGATGGCCACCCAGCTGGTCTGTGACCTGCGCAGCAGTCAGTCACTGTCCTGGTCAGAGCTCAGGGTTCACAGCCCACCTTCGCATGCCTTCGGGGACAGAGGCACCTACGTGTCACCTTGGGTCCTCTTAACAATTTGCTGCCCAAAGCAGGAAGCCTGTGGCACTGCCAGCCCGGAACTGCAGCTGCCTGGGCCAAAGGCCTCGCTAATCCTGGCTACAGACGCAGAATGCAGAGGGAGTCACTGGCTGAAGCTGCTTCTGTGTTTGTAGACACAGGAGAAAAAAAGGGAAAATAAGATTCTGAGCATCATCCTCAGAGCAGAGGGCAGACACCAGCTTTACAGCGGTGATGCTCCAAGCTGGACAGAAACAAGAGAGCAGCAGCCAGCAGGAAAACGGGGCTGTGCAAAGGCTGCCAGCACTGTCCCCAAGTGTAAAGGGTCGAGGGACCGATATACCTCACCAGAAAAACCCTTCTAACCCAGCTCCTTCACCTGCAGAGAGACTCAGAGCCACACCAATGGTGTCACCTGGAACTGCTGGGGAGGTCACCAGGAACGCTGTCCTGCTTGGATTCATACCTCTTTGCAAAATAGTGGGTAACTGGACACCTTTGTTTTTGCTAGTGAATAAAAGTTCACATTTCCCTCTGTCACAATGCCTGCAGGCAGCGATGCCTGGCCCAGCATCCCCAGCTGAGGGGGCGGAGGGTGCGGCCTCCAGCACTCCTAGTTTTTCAAAAAGCATTCACGAACACGTTACAAACAGCATCTGATCACAAACCAGCCAGCACCAACAAGCTCCAGCTTGCTTTCGACGTGACGAAATGCTACTGCGGCAGTTTTCAAGATTATACACTTCAGAGGCCAAGCCTTAATTTCCCCTCACTATAGACAGCCGAAAGCCTGAGGCTCCCAACCTTCCTTTGTCCCCCAAGTGCTCGGCGTGAGCCTCCACCTCCAGGGTCCCTTTGCCATCCTGAGGGGTGGGATTGCTTCGTCTGCAGAGATAGGGAGCTGGGAAAGCAGGCACGGTGATATGCTCCCTGTGTCCCACAGACTGCCAGCCAGCCCTGCTGTCTGTATAGCAGCTCTGGACGGGATCAACAGCTGACAAAAATCATGAGGCTCTTGCAGACGTTTCTCACTATTGACAGGGAATTTTGAAGATGTTCCTCTGCTTGTTCCACAGACCGGGTGTGATAGCAAAGCGGGTCAAGGATGAACTCTTCAATCCTGTCACAGAAACCAAACCAGGGGAAACAGAACTATCGCTGCAGCAGCAAAGGAGAAGAATTGCTGCCTTCTGGCGAATGTTTCAGCGCAAACCGTTCTGCTGAAGGACAGTCACCATGCTAGTGATGGATTCGCAGCAAAGCTATTAGCTCCGTGTATCCGTCCTGGAACGAACATCACGCGCCTTTCCGGAGAGACTACAAACTTGCTTTTACCAGGTGCCAAACGGATGAAAAAAGGAAGACGTGTACTTCAATAAAGAATGAACCAAAGCACATTGCTACAGGACAGAGAATCGGGTCACGGATAAAACCTCCAGCAAGACATTGGCCGTTTAGCACACAGAACACAGTAACGACACGCGAGCGTAGAAACAAAGGTCAAGGCAATTTGGAAAAGTTACAGCCCAGGTGCCGCGGCTGGCGAGGGTCTCTGGTCACAAGGGATGGCTCGCTTGTGCTGGGAGCATAACTCTGCCATTTCCTCACGCCTTTTCCAGATGCTGGTCATTGGCAGAAACATGCTGGGCTGGAGGGATGACAGGCTGATTCAACAGCACAGTTTATTGGTATTCCCTCAGCCCATCCCACACCCAACAGCAACCCTGGCTGTTTTGGTCAGGGACCAGCTGCTCTTAAAATCTCATACCCAAGCGCCATGTGAAACAGAAAACCAGCCACAAACAACAGGCCCAAGAGAGCACAGAGGAGAAACGCTTCCATCAAGCCACCCACCCTGCAAATAGGCCTGCGGTGACAACGGCCGCCAAATGGCATCGCCCGCATGAGAAGTCCTCAGCTCTCCCCAACCTCCAGGCACCGCTCCTTCGCCCCCTTTTGTGCTCCGGGGAGTTAAGCCTGCCCAGGCACCTCTGTATCCAGCTGGGTGTCAACCCAACCGGCAGCGTGAGTTAGCTCTGCCTCCTGAGCGCAGTCTGGAGAGCATTCCTCATCAGAGAGCTGGCCAGGGGACAGACCAGCCACAGGTACCTGCACCAGCAGTTTTCAGATGGTGCCGGGCCATACTGGTATTCTCCTCCTCCTACACAAAAACCCCACATTTTCATATTTTACTGCTAGCAACTTCATTTCCTTGTAATTATCCACATCTCACCAGCATTAAACTAATCAGGATGTGTGTGTAATATGGATCAGAAAATTAATTAGCACTAAAAGCCACTCAAATTTTGTTCATGTTTCTGCATTTTCAATCTGAAATTAATTACAAAGTTTTAGCAGCTGGTTCAGCTCCTAATTCTTCCTGCTTCTCGGACTCAAAATAAAACATGTTTTCCGTGGCTTCACCAAGCATCGCACATTTTTCATAGTAACAAAGACATTATAAGTTTAATGATCTAAAATAGCGATAGTAAAGCACAAAAACTCCACTCTGAAGAGAACGATGCCTCTTTTCAGGGAGCAAGGAATTTAGCAACTCCTCTTGTGCACTGCATCCAGACATTTTTCACTTTACATTCCCCAGTAAAGTGGCCATTTGTGCACCCTTCAGTTCACGGAGCAGCGCCTGGACCAATGCTTTCCAGCAAAGCCCTTCAGCGAGCTCACTAGACCTGTAACAGAAGCCTAGAGCTGCAGAGATGCAGGTGTTTTCATGCGCTCCCACATCATCATCCTTTGAGCATGACCTAATCCTGCGCTCCACGGACTCTGTCCCTTTCAGGTCTCAGCTCCCTCAACTGGGTCACCAGGGCTGACAGCAGCATCAGCATGATGGAGGGGATGGATGGATGGAGGTGCACAAATCGGGGCCAGAAGAAGTTGTTCCTCCTTCCAGAACAGCCAGCTCAGCCGCCCTGCCGAGACTGAAGTCCTTAAACCCATCAAGGCTGCTGAGTTTCTTCACCTGTCTCCTGAACTGCTCCAGTGCTTTTCACTGCAGCCTTGCTTCATCTCACAGACCTCACTGCTGGCAAGCCCCAAGCAGTGCCAGGCAAGCTGCAGCCCAAACAGAACAAGCATGTTGTGCACCATATCACTAGGAGAAAGGACTCTGCAGGAGTTTCTTTCAGAAGACTGAAATTCAAGAGGCAAAAATGCAAAACCTCCCAAAAGCAAATACTAGGTTTGGTACCACAATACAAGGTCCAGATAATAACTTCTGGGTCTTGTGCTGCATGAATTATTCCCATGCAGGCTCCTCTTTGTTCTCCTCAGAGGCATGAGGGCAGCACGGCAGAGACACACAGCTTCCCTGCCCCAAAGCACCCACCCCAGCAGAGCCCCCGAGATGCTCCAGAGAGGGGCAGGCCAGGAGGGACCAGCTGGCAGCAGCGTGGTCGCGCTCTGGCTCTCTGCTTCCATTCGAGCTGAGCCAGCGTGATCATCAGACTTACACTAGATTATACATGGATGCAGCTTCAACAGGAAGAAATGCAAATGCCTGGTAAGACCACAATGTTCTCCCTCGCAGATTAGCGGGACATTCCACCGGTGATTTAGAGGGATTTTTTTTTTTTAAATGGTAAAAACACACTGGAGTCTGTGTTTAGAATAAATTGCTTCAGTGCACTGCTGCTGGGATGAACGATTTGATGACAGGAAGTCTAATGTAGCCTGTCAGCTGAGTTAACTGACACCCAAACTGTACTAGCTTGCGGAGGGCTAAACACAGACGTGCCTAAATCAAGAGCTAAGCAGCAGCTCTACGTGTTGTTACAAGAGCTAGCGGCCAGATGTTGGCCATACTGGACACAGCTGGGAAGAGACTGTAGTATCCTCTCCCTCCTCAATAAATGTTCCTTTGATATGACCCACCCAACAAAAACAAAACCCAAGGGATGAAACACAGGCTAAATGAAGGCAGTGGAAACGGCTCAGAGCATCACAGAGACACTTCCCCAAACACACCAGCACTCGACTCCCCCTGTTCAGAGGCAGGAGTGCTCCACTGCCATCGCTTCTGTGACCTGGAATGCAGGAGCCTCTCACAGGTGTGAACTGGGGGCACTGGGAGGGATTACTGGAGCTGAGAGCTTGGCTCCAGGTGTGGAAATTGCTGACGCAGCCAAGCATCAGTCTCCTGCCAAAACGAAGTCACGCGGGAAGGTGTTACATGTCACCTCCTGAGTCAGGAGATGTAGAAACTCCCACAAGATCCAGCATGAGGAGCATCAACAACACTAGCTGCTCCCTGCAACCCCTCCTCACCCTCCCTCACCCGCCCTTGCAGATCACAGCTCTGGGATGACCAAGCTGCTCCTCTGCCCACTTCCTCTCCTCAGCACGGCCAGCAGCCTCCCCAGGGAGTCAGTCTGGACACTCATCTTTACCACGCCAGTTCTTGCCCTTCTGCCCCTCAGTCAGCAATAAAGCTTGGGCTCGCTAGCAAGCGAAGTGTTCGAACCAGGACCCCTTTCCCAGGCACAGGCAGATCAGGCAGCGCGAGCTCAGTGAGCGCAGGCAGCAGCAGCAAAGGCACAGGCTCCTCATAACACGTCCAACCCAGGTACGGGAGCTCACGCTGGGAGCTGCTGGGAGAAACACAAAACAAAAACCCCAAACCCACAGTGCAAAAATTACAGCAAAAATACAGTGTGAAGGTTGCACTGCAAAACCACCCAGTTGTGCACTTTGCGTTTTCATGGAGAAAGGGAAACAGCGAGAAATGGCTCTCTTTTGTGGAAATAACAAGATGCTCCAAGGCAAGAAAAGAAAGTGCCGTCTTGCTATTTTTTTCCTAAAGACAGGAACTAGAAATTTCTTTGGCCCCGCAGAGCTGTGCTCCTTTGGCACAGATTCCCCACTAGCCTCAGAGAGTCACACCGCTTTCTCCACCACCGTTCATACCCGGTGTGCGGCCTTTAGGGCACGCAGGGATGGGTTTGTCATGGGCAGGTGTCCGTATCATGACAACTTTGGGGTTACTCCTGGACACTCTCGACCCAAGGTGGTTTTCTTGGGCCGTTCCACCCCTTACCCCACTGCTCAGCTAAGCAGCACCAAGGCAGCTCCTCTCCAATCTGTGGTACAGATGAAAAAAGCTAAGGAGGGGAAAAGGTTATCCTTTGTCATTTAAAACATCTACTTAACGCCTCATCCCACAAAACAGCCCCAGCAGTGACACAGGAATTGAGCAACACTCTCTCTGCGTGGCCTTCTTCAGTCCTATCTTCTCATTTGCTTTTGAGCAATTTTTGACTTCCTTGTTCATCAAATCGCCGAACAACAGTGAGTGAGTTAGAGAATGATGCCAGGAGGATGATTTCACTTCAGAAGTGAAGGCTGATCAACAATTTGACAAGACCAACTTGCATCAAACAAGACCACCAAGGGAAATCTAACCTAAAATGAGCACAGGTACGTAGACCTAGAGCAGAAAAGCAAAGA
>NW_010431064.1:26675-34360 GCF_000710305.1 Buceros rhinoceros silvestris | reverse complement strand
CAAAAGGAATGGAGAGAAAAATCCTCCCCCACTGGTCCTGCTGTGTTTAGGTGCTGCCTTTTCCAAACCTGCTCACTCTAGGCACAGTGGAAGGAAACCCACAAGCTTCATCTCTCCTGCCAAAACAGATCAGAATTTTCCTGTACTCATCCCAATTTCATTCCTGCCAAAGATTAAAGGAAACATGGCTCAGAAAAAGAAATAAATCATTTAAAAAACCCAAACAAAACACCAAACCACCCTTGCTCATGAAACTGCTTGCTAATATTAACTGTGGACTCTAGTTTTTGCAGTCACTTCCCTTCAGTCTTTGTAAATAAGAGAGTTAAGAGTCAACAAGCTATAAATCTCCAGGAGACTGGTTTTACTCCCCGGTCCTCAGTAATAGCTCCTGTGACTGTTTGGACAGCCGTTTCCTCACCTTCTGCTTCAGCTTCTTGACCTACAGGAGGGAAACAGCAGTTCCCACGTGCTGCGAAGTAGAGGACAACAGTGAATCTACAGGAAAGGAGGGCCAACGACCAAGTTCCAGGTTTAGGTGTCACTTTTTGCACTCTTCCAGCAGGTGAAGAGGCAGATGAAACCAACTGCAGCACTTACCAAAAATGTGCTTGTCTCGAGGAGGTTCACACAGCCTGTACAGAAGGAAGGAGACACTTCACCTGTGATAACACCACAGCACGCTCATGCTTTGTGGCAGCTTTCAGAGGCATTTCCTTGCATTAACCAATTTTCTTCATTTACCTTTGTTACAAACCCAGTCTGACAGGAAGAGCATGCTCTTGTGCACTTTGTAATGATCGTGAGAAGCTTGTGCTTGCTCCTGACTCGCACCCCAAGCCATGACTAGGATTTCCCACGTACTTCCATATGATCACAGCACCAGCCAAGGGCCATCTCCTCAGAAGCATCATCCACAGCAGGAGCACTCTGATGATACCCCATCCCGAATCAGACGACAGAACGGACAGCGAGCACGCAAGAGCTGTGCTCTCCTGATCTCCGCACACAGCACCACAATGCTCATGAAACCCAATGTCTTTCTGCTCTTCGCCATCCTCCCCAATTCCTCAGAGCATTACTCCAATAGCCAGTTTTCTGAGAGTGAAAGGTAATCTCCAGAAGTGTGAGAGGAGTTTGGAAACCATAATGAAGACAGGAGCAATCTCAGAACATAAAGGGTGCTGGTAGCTAACTACATAACTCCTGCCCAGCCACAAATGCCCTGGAGTCCAAAGACTCATCAGCGCAGGCTCTAACTAAGCACTGTCAGATGGAAGTGAGAGACTGGAGAGACGGGGCATCGCTGCCTGCTGACAGCCCACACACCTACGTCTGCAGATTTTCCTCCTTTAACCTTTCCATAAAGGAACTGTGCAGGCAAAATAGCACACCAGTGTCCTCATGCTCCTTTCTTCTCAAGGGAAGCCTCACTGCCTGTCATAGCCCCCAGCAGGGTTAACCCGGGCAAGAAGCGCGTCTCTCCATACCTTCCAGGCTGCTCCAGCCACTCACGATGCTGAACCATCACGCAGCGAGGAGCAGTCTGTAACGAAGGCCACGCTGCCCTCTTCCCTGTGGTGCCACACTGCTATGTGCGGCTAGTCGCACTCAACCGATGAACAAACACGAGGCATTAACCCCTGCTTTCACTCTGCCAAGATGTTTAAGTGCTGCTTCAGCCCTTCTTGTTGTCACAGTCACACCACCATGCATGATGTGCCACCACAAAGAGACTGCAACGTGCACAGCGTGGTCCTCCACGAGGCATATTAAGAACAATCATGGAATCCCAGACTGGTTTGGGTTGAAGGGACCTTCAAAGCCCACCCAGTCCAACCCCCTGCAGGGAGCAGGGACATCTGCACCCAGAGCAGGATGCTCAGAGCCCCAAGGGCCAGCCTGACCTGAAATGGTTCCAGGGATGGGGCTTCTCCCACCTCTAAGGCCAACCTGGGCCAGGCTCTCACCACCCTCAGTGTCAACAATTCTTGTAAAAGAGGAGGAATTCGTTTCAAGCTCCTCGCACAGAAATGCAGACATAGATACAGGAGAAAGGTGATATAAGAGAGCTTGCCCTTCTCAGATGTCTGAAAAGCACAGCAATGTCTGTGTGTGTGCACACACCAGGAGAGCGGGATCACCTGCAAACCATCCCTAGAGCACACATGCAACAGAGGGGCTTGTTTGCAGTTTGGGAACACTCTGGTAGATGCGTTTCGTCTATTTCTCTGCCAAAAAATCAAGCAGGACTTGCAGAAACTGCCCCTTTTTGGAGGCTACCGTTAGCTAATCTTCCAGTGAAAAGGGATTTATGCATCAAAAATTACACGGAACCAAATATCCCAAAAGAAAAAAAGAAAAGAAGTGTAGGTAATCAAGGATAAAAGTCACAAAACCAAAAAATCAAACAAACAGGGCATTTTCTTTCATTTGTTTGTTCATTACAAGAACTCGGAGAGATTCGAGGTTCTTTTCCCCTCAGAAGGCTTTGTACTGCTCACCAAAGAGCACCGCACATCCCACCCGCCCTTCACCCTCAGGTATCAACGCGTGCTCAGGGTACACACGCTCTGCTTTCGGTGTCAGGGAGCAAAGCCAGCCTTGCCGGTCCTCAGTTGTGCTGCCAAGGGGAGGGACCGGAGAGTGTGGAGCTAAAAGCCAAAGGACATCAGTCGCAAGGTACTTCATTACTGTGCCCTCACCTCACAGCCTGCCCCTGCAGATGCACCAGTTTTGTATCACAGCTCCTGCCGTAAGGCAGCATTCATTCATACTTTCCAAAACTGTTCTCTGCCACGCACAAGCAGGCATCAACTGACAGAAAAACCACATTTACTGACAGTGTGGAGCATCTCCCCAGCCCTCAGTGTCACGTCCTGGGGACGACTGGCAGGACGGTGCCCCCAGGACCACCTCAGACCTGCTGCTGCCTCCACCATTAGTCATCTTCCTGTGAAAGCCACCCAGTGACCGGGCTTCAAAACCCACCTGCGAGTAAGCGGTAACCTGCAGCTGCTCCAGTTGTTCTCAGCAGCTGGAATGGGCATTCATCCAAGGTTTGGGTTGGGGTTTGGTTTTTTGGGGTTTTCGGTTTTGTGGATTTTTTTGTTTTGTTTTAAGAAAAATTATTGTAACCGTAGCAGGGAAGAAAAATCAGAAGGCCCCCAATGCATTTTGCTGCGTGTAAGAGAGCTGAAAGGGGGGTTTGGTGTGCGTACCTTTGTGCTTTCTAATAAAGAAAACAGCCCGTCGGGACAGAAAGGAGCAGGGAGCAGAACAGAAGTCACCACTCAAAATAATTTCAAGCCTGTCAGGTGAAGAGAATTTTTTTTATATATATAGAAGAAGTAGTTATCCTGAGGCGTTTTTCTCTTCCCTGCCTGCTAACAGATCAATGACCTGCTGGTCTTGCCTGCTGCAAGCAGACATCTGCAGAACACGCTTCAAGGAAAAACAAGATGCTGCCGTGGAAGGAGATGTGAGGGACAAGGAGTTGATGCTGCTGAGCATCAGCACTACCGACTAGTCTGGGAGACTCCTGCTCTGGGGTCAAAGGGTGCCCTTCGAAGCCCACTGGGCTGTGGAAGCACAGCTACAACTCACTCTTCCCAAAAATCACACTGCAGAAATTTTGATCATCAATTGCTGATTTTAAACCCTTCTGCAGAATTTGATGGAATGCTCCAGCAGACCAGGCCAGTTCACAAAGCCAGTCTGATCCTGTTAAGCAGGCCAGTGGGTTTTCATCCTCCCCTGCGTCAGGAGCCAGAGGTGACTGTCAATAGATTACAAACAGCAGTGCCCTGTTAGGCTGTCGCTCTTCTGCAGGCACTTGTGCCAAGCAACTGTCAGGACTGGCATAAAAAAGGATAGTGCAGAAACCTCCAAGCAAATACTTAAAAACTTGAAAGCCACCATCAGTCACCTATAAACACTACATCAGATCTCTAGCAGCTGCCCACAAAGCACAAGTAACTAAAGCCAGTCCTGAGAAGCTTTGTGATGAATTTTCAAAGGGTATAACGGACACTAGAAACCTCAGAAAAAGCCCATTCCTTCATCAGACATTGGCTCCTAACACTCCACAAGACCACACTGCAACAACGCACTTCATAAAGGACAGCGCAGGGTTATCTTCTGCCAAGGCTCACACAGCCCGTGTTACAAAAACCTAGAGAAGGGAGAACTCCCACCAAGTGCTGTTGAACACAGAGTGACCCATGGCCGTTCAGCCAGAGCCCGACCAACGAATCCCTGCAAACTGAGCATTCGTGTCGCGGAGGTTCCTCTGCTGACAGTATCCCATCCCTTCGCAGCTTTACCTCCACCATAGGAACGTAACCTGTCAGCGAGATCAGCGTTAACTCATGTTCAGTGCCACCGGCAGCAGCGTTTCCCCCCATGCACGTGCCATTTTGTTCTTTTACATCTTGCCTTGTGCCTCATACCATGATGCCCTTCCCACAGAGTCACCTTGATTTTTGTCACAGCTAAGGCCTCTGAAACAGCATGAAGGAAGAATCAGAAGAGCTTCCCTAAACACACATGTAAAGACTATAAAGCTGGCAGTCATACTCCGCTGGCAGGGCAAGCAGATGCACTATGTCCTTCATGTTAGACCAAAATGGAAATGGTCTAACTCACACACACCCTTTTAAGAAAAACCCTTTTTGCTTGTATTTGAACATCTGCAAACAGTTTGACTGCAGTCTGGAGCACAGGCAGTGAGAACGTGCGTGGCCTTCCTAGAAGCAGGCATGGTTTAGTGCCCCCACGGTAGTCTCCAACCTCCAGCCCAGCACCAACACTAGTTTCCTGCACAGCCCCAGTTCCTCAGACCATGGCCAGCCACCCCATGGGGGTCAGCACAACCATGACCTCCTCGTTCCTCCTCCCCATTCCTGACCATTCATTCACGTGGATCTAAGCTCCTCATTCCTCAGCTCCTCACCACTGCAAAAGCTCTCACACTTCCACGAGTTTGGGAGCAGGCTCTTTCTCCCATGCCCCGATATCCCCCTGGGGCCAAACACTAACCTTAGCTAAGCAGCAGGAGCAGAGTCCCAAAAGCCAGCTCATCTTTGATTTGGTACCTACGGGGAAGTTGTGAGGCTTCTCAAAACAAGACATCACTTCCTATCACGCCAGCCCACCCCACACTGCCCACCCCACTCACCTTCCAAGAGGTGATGCAATGGTGAAGATTAACCCAGGAAAGAATCCAGCTTTTGATCTGGCTTCAGTGTTGATCAAGTAATTGTTTATGCTTTCTTTGGGGAAAGCCCAATCAATACACAAAATAACTGCAGATTCCTTTCTGTAAAATGTCATGGTTTGAGTTAGAGCAGGATTAGTCCTTCCAGAGCATCACTGCAGCACAACCCGGCAGCAGAGCTCTCTTAACGTTAGGTGCCTCTTAAGTCCTTGACTGGAATTGCAAGGAAATGTAGCAATAATGCAGAGATTTGGGGTCCCAGGCTCCTCACCTACCCCTGCAAAAGTCTGCTGAAAGTCCTCCAGCACAGTGAGTTCACTTAACAACTGAGAGATGTGGCTGCGATGTTGTGAACTACTGTTCTATGAAGACAGCATAAAAATAAAACACAAGTTATAACACCTCATTCTTACACAAGAAAGGGGACTTAAATACAAATATGACTTGCTTATGCAACCAGTGTTTAACTGCAGACTCTGTAAGGTCGAGCAGGAGCGTCAGCCAGTGCTGAGGGAACTGCTCCCTGCCTTGCTCAGCACCCAGGCCCCAGGAATGAGACTCAACCTCTCCCCCACCTCCTCTGCCCCAACCCAGCATCTGCAATTAGAGAACCCAGAAGACTATTGGTTTAACCGGGAGCGAGTCGAGCATTTAGGGCTGAAAAGACGCAGCTTCCACTTGCCCTTTAATTACTGGTGACCGAAGGACCATCCACCAGCACAGAGCGCAGCGCTGGAAGCCTTGTTCCCATCTCCTCAGCACCCAGACTCAGGGCTCTGTGGGGGGTTTTACTCTTTTATCTCTATGAAACCCTGCAGTTACACTCAGGTCACCTTTCTTCCCTTTTTTAAACACAGTGGTTACTGAGTATTAGCCCCCGGGCTGCAGGAGGACCCTCCTGGCTCAGTCGGTGCACCCACCCAGGAACGAACAGGAGGAAGGAAGCTGCATCCTGCAAAAGGTATTTGATGTAAAGCTCATTCCCCTGCTGCTTGTGGAACAGGAGAGCAGCTTCCTCTGGTGTGGCAACAACAGAAGCCTCGGTGAACAAATCAGGGCCACAGGGAGTCAGAAAGGCGAATGCAAGACCACAGTCCGTCCAGCATGTGGAAACACCGGTGAGGCATTAGTGCAGGATAAGCCGAGACACGAGGCGCTTTGGGGGAAAAGACGAGAAAACCCAAATCTCAGCCTGGTTGTTTGAACTCCCTAAGCACACTCCGCTCACCGCAGAGGTACAGGAGGCGGAACGACACCGACCTGCCAGGGAGACCCCGCCATCGGGCAGCTGGTTCTCCCTGGGCGAGGCTTGTCCCCTGTGCGCTGGATGCGCTGCCCCATGGCTCAGCTGTACCCCGCTGGGGTGACGACTGCGCGTGATGATCTTAAAGGTCTTTCCCAGCCCCGCAATGCTATGGTTTCTGTAACCGTGGAGTTTCTGTAACTTGCTGCCTGAGGTAAAAGTTACTTGCACTGCCGTGAGCTCAGCTGCTTGCTTACCTTGTACACAGAGAGCTTTAAAAAACCAAACCTACTAGTCAGCCTTTTGGTCTTGGGGCTCTCCGGTCATTCCCACATGCCCACAGGCTGCACAAGGTGCATCCTCAAATACACCGCTAGTAGAAGCAGAATTCTCATCCTCACACCTGAGCAGCAAATCGGTTTTCCACTTAGAACCTGAGCAAAGGCCCAAGAATTTAGTCTAGCTGCATCTGCGCAATCTCTTGTGTGTGGCTCGTGCAGCATCTACAGCAGACTCCGAAGCCTCTGGAGCCCATCTCCCACCTTCTGCTGGCAGCCCACATCGCGGCTCCACACTGAGCCACAGCACATCCATGTACCATGGTGGGCAACGGCTGTGTATTGGTCACACATGCAAGTGTTAGACACAGACACATCCGGGCCTTTGTATTAAGATTTGAGTTAAAAAGCAGGAAGGGAGGATGAAAAAACCCAGCCTGCTCCTGGTAACAGTTTCCCCCACCAGACAGCTGTGGAGCACCTGTGGCCCCATCACCGGTGGCACCACTTGATCTGAACACGCGGCTGCACCAACGATTGACAGCTGGCAGGAGTGCTGGCAGGGTGCTGGCCACGGCGCTCCGATGTCCGGCTGCTGGGGACACCCCGGGCCGAAAGGATTCCAGGACAGGCTTTTCTATCTCTGAAAGAGGGAGGACAAACGCACTTCCACCTACAGGACTGCACCAGACACTTCTGGAGGAAAGGGAAGGGTTCGGAAGACAGAACTGCAAAATGCAGCGGAAACGAAGCACTGGTGCATGATGTAACACCAGCAAACAGGAAGCGAAGGCTTCCTCTGGAGCCACGGCCCTCCCCCAGGTCCCCCAGCCACTGCGGCCCCACCCCACCACAGCCCAAACGCGCTGGTGGCTATTTCTGTGTGGCCCTGTCAAGGTCACAGCAGCTGCTGCTTATTTCAGAGCAGAATGTGAGTGGCGCTTTC
>NW_010431064.1:26230-26480 GCF_000710305.1 Buceros rhinoceros silvestris | reverse complement strand
TCTTTCCCTCCAAACATTCAGATACTTCCCATACTTCTCATGATTTAGGGTCGCTTTTGTTTTCTACCCCGTGAGCAAACCCACCGTCCCCCTGGCCCTGACCTGATGGCACCGTCGCCACCTCCTGCGCAGGTTCTTTCAGTACTGTACTGCTCTAGGAGAACAGCAGCAATTACTGCCATCTGAAAGAGTCCTGCTTGCTTTTTAAGCCCCTGGGACATTTCTTGAACAGCTCGAAGGGAAATACTTA
>NW_010431064.1:22309-26115 GCF_000710305.1 Buceros rhinoceros silvestris | reverse complement strand
CTCTGTACTCTAAGATTTTTTTTAAAAAATCATTATATCCATTTCACGTTCATCTTCCTCCATTTTGTAGTGACTCAATCCCTGTATTTCCAGATAATTTTCCAACTCCTTTGTGCACAGACCTCAGACTATCACAGACTCTGCCTGAATAATAAAGTCAGTCCACATTTGGCACCAAATAACAAGAAGTGGCTTCATGGCTGTGACCACACAGGCACCACAAACAGTCAGCACCTGGCTTTGCTCAGAAACGTCGGGTTCTTCAACTACGACAAACAACTGCAACTGCAGAATTTTAAAGAATTGCTTCGGAACACCGAGACACTTCAACACACTGATGAAATCAACACTGACACAAGCCCATTCTTTTACGTCCTAGACGTAGAGGCACCCTGAGATGTAATGGCATCAAAAGCAGCCACAAGACTCCACCTGAAGCCAGGCCAAAAGGCACCCATAACACCAACCTCCTTGACGTGCCTGAGCAAACCTGAGTTTCTCCTTTAAAGCACGGACAGTCTGCCTTCCTCTCTGCCCGTGAATTGCTGATGGGTGTCGGAGCCACACAGGAACTCCTTGTGCCAGAGGATGGCATTTTCCTCTGCCTACCGAGTAACTCCAGCGGGTCACAGGAGCAAACAAAGGACATTTGTAGCTAACCATCGACAAATACCATCCTTGTCACTTCCAGCCGTAATTGCTGGCTCAAAACCCCACGGCTTTAGAACAAGAGTCTTTCCTATCCCCACTACCTGTCCTGAACTTTACACCAAGGGCTTAAGTTCTGCTTTCATTTACAGGAGCGTAAGTGGAGGGCAGTAGAGATTTAGACTGAAAAAAACAAGGGTAGAAAATCACCCATATGAGAAGAGACACTGAAGTCTTCACACAGACTACACAGTCAGCTTCCCTCTGTACCACAGAAAGCAACGGGCACTTGGAGCATTTGAAACCTTTCCCAGATTTGCAATAACGCCGTTCTGGTAGGGATTTCTTGCCTCTTTTTTGTACCATTGCTGGTCTTAAAAGACAACATCAACACACCCAGGAAGCCTCACTCAATACAGATGCTGATTTTTTTGCATGGTCACTGCTTAAAAAAAAAGATATCAAAACACAGTCTTCATTCTCCAGCTCTGGATGACTTCAGTAAGCATCACGTGTTGTTTATTATTGCAGAAGGTGACCGCTCCCAGGCTGTGAACGCCAAGGTCCTGCTATGAATTACAAAACCCCGTTAAAAGCATTGATCCTTCAGAGTTCGCCACTCTCCCAGCTACACAAGGCCCTTGTTGAGCATTCCTTAAGCCGGGACTCTCCAGCCAACTGAAACCATGTCGCGTTACAGAATTGTGCGGCCCCTGTGGCCAATTCCTTTTCCTTCAATCAAATCTAAATTTATGAGAGAGAGCCTGCCAAATTTTCTGTTCATCTCTCACCCTGAAGTGCAGAGCTCTCCTCACCTGGCTTCAGTCCAGCGTGCACACACACACACAAATTGCCATTGCTGGCACGAGGGAATCCTCACTAGCACTAAGCTGCAGCAGAAGCAAAGCTGAAGCCATGTGGAATCACCTCCCACAGACACTGTCCAGGATCTCTGCACACAGGATGCCCATGACAGGAGCCCACTCTGACCATAGTGGGAGCAGCTGCCAAACACAGCCCAAAGGCAGTGGCCCTCCTGCTCCTCCCTGGCAGCCCAGCAGAGTGGCCCGACCCAATGGACGGCGTTCAGACATCAAAGCTCGTGTTAGCTGACATGTAAGCTGCAAGGGAATGAGGTTGGAAACCCGAGCAGGCTGGAGTAAGAAGAGCACAGGCGAGCAGCGAGGGAACTACAAGCCAGAGCACAAATCAGGCAAAACTCCTGCAGAGAGGTGCAGGGTGCACGAAACAGAAGAGAGTTCCGCTGGATTCGTTTCTGGAATACAGCTACACCAGCCGTCATCCTGTGTAGCAGCAACGAGCTGTCAGCCACCAGAAGCACAGGGCTCTGCAACACCAGTCCAGCAGGCCTGAGCCCCTGGTGAGTGAGCAGAGAAGGGTGACAGGTTAGCGTGGGGAACAAGAAGGCAGCAAATTAAAGTCAACAGCCTCACCAGAATTCCACAGCAGAGGTCACACCGTCTTGTTCCAGGCAGAACTGAACAGCGTGGGCTGGCACAAAGATCCCTGGAGCTGGGGCTCCCCTGGCAGCTGCTCCACCCGTAGTTACAGAGAAGGGCATGTCTCCCTGAAGTCCAGTCCCATGAACACACACAGCAAATAACAGAAGTGACTTCTGCCACTTCAGCTGGAAACACTGCTTGCTGCTCAAATTGCACTGGATGCTGTAACTAGAACTGATGAGAAAAACCAGATTCCTTTCCTCAAACTGGCCAGTTTCTCAGCCAAGCGCCGGTAAGGACGGCTCTGCATGAGCTGCAGGGCAGCTTAGTCCCTTTAGACACTCCCCGCTTTCACCAAAAGATGCCCATGGAAGAAAACCCATCTTCTCAATGGTCTTCCAAATTCCTTTTATTTCTTTTTAAAAATAGAGTGGCCAGTCAGCACGGTCCACGTTGACAGCTCAAGTCTCAGAGTTGGCTCAGCAGCTTGTTTCTATGGATGTGACTCCACCGATGGCAGCAGACACTTTGCAGGTCTGCCCTTGCACAAGTGAATGCCAGATCACACACCTAATCCCAGAATTACAGCACCCCTGGCTGGGGGACCGCAAGGACCCTCAGGTCCATGCTTTGTTGGGAAGAGCCCAGCCTAGACAAGATGGCCCAGCCCCTGTCCAGCTGAAAATCTCCCTGGAATAACTTGTACCATCGCCCCTCGTCTTTTTCACGGGACTCCTTGTAAAGAGGGAGTCTCCACCTTCTTCGTGGCCCCCTGTAAATACCGAGCAGGGTGAGAAGGTCTCCCCTGAGCCGCCTTTTCTCCAGGCTGAACATTCCCAGTTCTCTCAGCCTTTCCTCACCTGGCAGCTCCTTGGACCAGCTTTGTGGCCCTTCCCTGGCCCCTCTCCAGCCCAATCGCAGCTTTTTTGTATAGTTAGAGAGGATACACCTCCCATCTGATGGGCACCTGTGGCAAACAACACGCCACTGGGATCGGCAATGAGGACGTGGTGGTTTCCACTCCCAGCAAAGTGCTGCCCCTCTCCCCACCGGCGCCCCTCTCCCCGCCGTAGCTAACTAGGAGAAGGTGATGTAAGGGCAGATGCGGACAGGGATTTACGTGCTCACACCCACATCTGTGGATGCCCAGAACCACGGCCAGGTCCAGGCAGACTGCAGTAGAACAGGAAGAGGTCTGAAGGGGAAACTCCTCTGGTAACAAGAGAGGTGTGGTCGGAGCTGCTCCCTGGGAGCAACCATGGCTCTGCCGAGTGGAAAGCCTGTTAGGTATTCCGAGATTTTCAAAAGGAGCACTTGAAAACACAGGCTGCTTTTCCATACAGAAGCTTCTCAGTTCCACCAGGACAGCTTAAGGCTTTGCCCAGAGGAGGGGAGGAAGTGACCGAGTCTTATCGCTTGCACTACAGAGCTGCTTAGCACCGCAGGAGAGTCCCTGTCCAGCCACCTCACCACGCCGAGGCCCAGAGTCTGGAATCAGGATAGACCTGCAATGCTCCAAATCGGGTGTAATCTGAGAAACCCAAAGACGGCCAGTGAACATGCTCTGTTCCCAGCTTCAAAAACATTTCAGAGGAATTGTTATTTAAAAAAACCCTCAACTCACCACCAAACCCCCAAATGGGCCTTCAGGAAAAAAAAAAAAAAACAAACCTAAAAAAAAACCCCCCACAAGTC
>NW_010431064.1:6208-21972 GCF_000710305.1 Buceros rhinoceros silvestris | reverse complement strand
AAAAAACCCCCAGCAGTCAGTAGCCTGTCCCTGCCAGCAATGCAGCAGCAAGGAAAAAATGGGAGAGAGTTAAGAAAACTTGACTTCAGACTGCAGTCTTCAGACTGACAATTAATTGTATGCAAGCACAAGCTACTGAAAAGAGACCAGAATTATTTAAAATAAGTAACTGAGTGATAACAAGACAAGAGCCCAATTATTTTTTGTAATGCCAAAGGGGTACTTTGTGAATTAAAAGACTAAAAAGCTCATGTGGATTTTTACATTATTGGCTGAACCGTAAAGTGCCTCAACAGAAAAGGAAAACATTAAAAAAAAAAATCTTAATGTTGCATCTAAACTTTCAGGATTCACCACAGAGAAGATGGAATTACCAGACGCTTCGGAGAATCACTCAGCATTTAACACATGCAACAAGCAGTTTAGCTCCAGTTAGAAACCATCACAAATGCAGATATCTGTGAGGAGTTCCAGAAGAGGGGCTTGAAAACCCCTGTCTTGGGAGTCCGAAGCCAAGGAAACCGAAAATGACACTACTGCTACACAGATCTAGAGAAGAGCACTAAAGCCTCTCCAACAGCTGACGGACTCACACACAGTGAGAAGCCACCAAAGATGTTTCAAATGAAAAGACTGGATCAGGCATCGGCAATCTGCTCAGGATTATCAGAGACACCTGAAGAATCATCTACGCTGTTACTTTATCCCAAAGCTCCAGACGCTCAGAAACAAAAGGCAGTAAATTAAGTCCAGGAGTTTTGGAGTCTCTGAAACAGATGATATTCAGAGCTCCTAAAACAGCTGGAGGAACACATCTGTCTCTAGCTCATTCAAAACATAAACCCATCTTGTATTCCATCAAAGAATTCATTTCCAGCTAAGAAGACTGAGACTTTGCAGGTACATCCAGGGAACTGATTTCTCCCCACTCCACACAAATTTAAAAATAATTACCAGCGCTGCATTGCAGGAGATGAGAACCTGGGGTTTGCTGCCTTGCTCCACGGGGAGTTGTTTCCAGCTGTAAGCCCAGGTACAAAACGCTACTCCTGCAGGTCCGGTGTGGCCGTACACCCACTGCGTGAAGGTGTGCAGAGCTCTGTGGTCTGCGTGGCAGACAGCACACACAGCCACAATGACCAAGGTAAAGTCTTGACCGCAAATCGCGGACCCCAAATTGCTCATAGAACAGCACAAGACAGACCAACAGACACCAACTACAAAGAGCTACGGGCTGGGTTCAGATGTCTTTTTAAGCAGTACTAATGAAGTGATGGAGAACACTGTTTAAAAATAAAGAGGAAGTATTTTTCATCTCTGAATGAAGCTAGTTTTATTTTCTTGCACTCACTGGTTCATTGCCCCCCTAATTTTGGCAGGGCAGGAGACGGAAGCAGAGCAGAGCATTTCACTCCCAGCAATGCCCTCACCAACTGCCATACCCACTGAGAAGAAAACGAGTGCCATTATTAACTTAAAAAAAA
The DNA here is from genome assembly GCF_000710305.1 of Buceros rhinoceros silvestris. NCBI lineage: Eukaryota > Metazoa > Chordata > Aves > Bucerotiformes > Bucerotidae > Buceros > Buceros rhinoceros. The sequence goes on along the minus strand of NW_010431064.1, from coordinate 20,488 downwards.
AATCATAGACGAACCTTCACTTCAGACTTTGGACACGTGAGGGAACTTCTCCTTTTCACTGCTGCAAGTTCAAAAACCACCTTCCAGCAGCCCAGCTGTTCAGCCAGCTCTCCGCTTTGCTTAGGCTTCTGTTGGGGGCTGACTGCTCAAGATTTCTACCATGTCTCCAGCCAGAGCCTCTCCACGTGGGTGCAGCCTGTTTTCTGAGAACTCACCTCAGGTGGCAGTTGCTACCTGAAAACCCACCTTTAAACAAGCAAATGCAGCTTGACCCAGGTTCCGAACTCATATGCAGTAGGAACATAACGCAGGCTTCGTTGCTGTTAATTATAATCCAAACATCTCTCTACAGGTTCAGCGGCCCAGGTCACCTGCCTTAGGAGGTGATGGGCATTTGAAGCCATGTGCCAGCATTGTCACAAGAACCACCAACTCTGACACTTGGGTGAGAGCGGACTAGTTCAGGAGTTGTCTAGTGCCGGAGCCCATTTACAAGCAAAGAAAGCCAAAGCCAGGACTGATCTTCATAGGAGTGTGACAGACTTTTATACATCTGGTCACAAGTGAACAGGGAGAAAAAGAAAACTTAAGATAACACTAGAGGATTTTAGTTATATAATGCCACTTACGATACTACAGGATTTCAGATCCTATTGCTGGACTCATCCCACTGAAATTCCCTGAAAGGTTTATTGTCCTCCAAGACCCTGTGTTGAAGTACGGAATAAAAGCCATCTTTGGGACACGTTTTCCAACAGCACATTCGGTGACAAGTTGGGCACCAACTTGTGCCCCAACTTGTGCCCCCATTCTTGCCCCCTCTCTCCTTGCTACTCAACTGCATGTCCTTTTAAGAACAAATTCACATATTCATGTATCAAAAAAGGTCTCACTGCATCTTGTCCTACAGACGCAGCAGTCCACCTAGAGAGAGGCATAAAAGCCCAGCGTTAACTCGCTGCCCATCATGTTTATTAACCCAGATCAGCAATCCCAAAAGAGAGGTCAAAAGTTAACCCCCTCCTCACTGATTTATGTTGTGGCAGGAACCTTGTGTCAAACAGCAACGATTTCAGCTGCAGCTTCAGGCACACAGTTGCCTGGATTAAAGCAAACTGCCCCACGCTGCCGGGCCTGTTTTCTCTGACATCATGCTTACGCCATGCGCGGGCGGTGGCTGGGGAGCTGGGGGCTGCTGGCAGGGACTCCGCACACACAGGCGCAGGGAAAGTCATCTGCCACCGCAATGGCAGCCAGGACAAGGACTTCAGTGAGAAAAACTTCTCCTAAGTTTCAAACCAAATGCCACACAAAGAAGCAGTAAATAACTGCTCTACTTCTTGATATTCCCCACCGGGGGTGTTCGAGTAGGACCTACACAGACAGACAGACCACAGAGCTCCAGTCCTCCCAACAGACACATTATCCAACCATTGTTGTACAGGTCGGTTGGACAGTGCCCAAACAATAAGCTGTTTTTAGAAAACCGGGGATTCATCCTCTTATGTGGCATGAGGGAGGGATTTAGCCTTAATTTAGCACCATTTAGAAAAGATTACCCTTTAATTGCAATAGGAGTTGGCAGACACGGGCAACAATGAAAAGCCTTTATCCCACAAAGCTTCCACCCGGCCAGTGACAGCTCGCCAGGCAGCAGCAGCGGGGTGAGGGACCAGCAGCGGCGGGAACACAGACCATCCTTCATCCCGCAGATGGGGAAGGGCTGCGGAGCTGAGGGCAGAGACGCTGCCGCAGCGCACAGGCAGGAGCCGCAGCCCATGGAAGGGCTCATTTCTCAATCAAACACAGGGCCAGAGCGGCAGCAGTTCAGCCCGCCGCCCTGACTGGTTGGGGCAGAGATCAGTATCGGGGGAGGACACCGATTCCTTCCACTGGGTACTGGCCTGGCAGAGTCAGCAGAGCTTGGCTCACCACGCCACAGGGCCAGGCAGGCATCGGCCGTACTGCCAGGCAGCGAGAGCTCTGCCAGCGCAGACACACCACAGGCCTCAGGTCTGGGGCTGCCAGGTCCCTGCCAAGACTCAGCAGCTCTCAACCACCAGCAGGAGCCTGGTACAAATGTCACCTAATCTGGAGCAATACTAACGCTCCTCCAGAAATTTAATTCTTGTTCAAAGGCATTACTGCTGCAGCAGTAACACCTGTCTTACATCTGTGCTTGAACAATAAACTGGTATAATCCCAGTTTAGGCTGGCATAGGACGTCCTGGAGCCTACTGCACAGTTAACTCAACCCAGCTTTATTTTTGAAAGTTCACAATGAAAAGTACTGATTTCTATGTATAGACAAGGCCTTAGGCCAGGGTTCAATCTCCTCCCCCTCCACTTCTCTCCCGGTGCTTGGCAGTGCCTGACAGTTCTGACAGCCTCAGGCCTGAAAGAGGATGCTCCTGCCCAGCTGGCTGAGCCATGCCAGCAACCAGGGAGAGAAGAAAGAGGCTCTTCAGCAAGCAGGCTGGGAGCTGGAGAAGAAAAATTGTCAGGAAATGATTGATTACATGAGGAGCCACGAACCACCAGTGCCAAGGGAAAAAGCAAATCTTACAAGGAGGACGCAAAGAGCATGTGTCCATGGGAAGAGATAAGCCCAGGCACTCAAGAGAGTGGCACAGGGTAACAGTGCCCACAGAGAGATCAAGGGAACCTGCGTGGCAGGGGCTGCAATGGAGTTCAGGAGAAAAACGAGGAAGAGGCACACGAGCAAGGGCGGGAGAAAGCAGGAGTGGGGAGAAGAGCTGCAAGCCTCTAGCTGCTTGACCACATTGCCCTTCGGATTGCCCGTGAATGGGCAGCCCACGGTCCTCATTCCCTTTGTACGGTAACTGCTTCCACCTTCTTAGCTTCAGGCTGAAGTTTGTCTCGTGTTGGTCTCCAGGGCAAAGACCAAAAAGCATGACCTCGAACAGAGCTGTGCAGGAGTCCCTAAAAACATCACCTCTGAACCAAATTGAGCTAACGAGTGACGGTCAGAGACACCAGTTTGTTCAAGACATGACTGCAGTCTAAGCCCTTACATGGACAGGGAAATCAGCCCAGCCAGGACATGGGACAGTGCTGGGCTAAACTCCTCGGTGTGTGACAACTACACGTTCTGTCTGGTTTTCCCACATGCAAACAAACCGTTTCTGATCTTCCTTCAGCTACAGCAGAGAGAACGGATGGGCAAACGTCAGTGTCAGCAAGTAAGCACATGCTGCCTTGAGATACTGTGGGTTATGTGAGAATGCCCCCGGACTTGAGTCACTGTGTCACTGCCCAGGGCATCCTTCCCTGAACAGTCAAGCTCCTTTCCGCACCAAGCAGCCTGGCATTGCACTCAAAAATGCCTTGGAAGACACTTCAGAGGAGCAGACGGCAGCGGGATTTTGACTTGCTTGGGTTTGGTTTTAATTTTTGCCGTTCTTCAGAGTGCTTGTGTAACACTGTTTGAGTGAATAAGCCACTGCAAAGCACTGCGTCCTCGGCATGCGGACAGGGGACATTCATTGCTCTGCCACTCTCCCTAGGACCGAACATTAAGCAATTCCACGTGCTCTGGTGCAACAGCATGGACAAGGGCGTTCCTGCTAGCAGACAACTGAAAGCATGCAGCTTCACTTCAGATGTCATGTGCTAAGCGACATGCATCACATGGGGATGGCGTGGGCCTGGAAGGAAACCAGACCCCAGCTACGCAGCCAGCATTTGCTGCAGCCACACAGCGGGGACCCAGCAGACACAGGGAGCTGTTTACCATGCTATGGAGCGTCCCCAGCTACAGCTCTGTGTGCAGCTCTCTGAGCTGCTGTAGCGCATCCCCATTCACGTCTGCCCTGCTCTGGTCACAAAGAGGCGGTCGGTCAAAAGTAGGTTTCCCCGGAGTTAGAAGAGTAAGGACAAGATGGAAGTAAAGAGCACAGTCAGGACTGCAGTCAGCTTTAAAGCTGCATTCTGCAGCCTTCCAGAGTCAGGGCACACTTACAGCACCTTACCCACCCCACTATTTCCTCGGCTGTGAGTACACCTCTCTGAAGTCACCGCTGCTGCTGCCCCTGCTGCTCAGCCTCACACGAAACATCAGGCGCATCTCTACAGGCGTCACAGGTCTAAAGCGTCATTAATTCAAACCCAGACTACGATCCCAGCACTGAACTGAGGGGAGCAGAGCCCCATCTCACGCCCAGTGACGTATCGGAGCAGATCAGGTTTATTTTTTAAGACTACAAGGAAGAGTTCTCTGTCTCTCCAGGAGCTCATTTCACACTTAGAGCCAGAATTTGAGCAAGGTGATTTGTTGCATTATAAACAGAAAACGTTTTCAGGCACGTGAAGGCCTCAGAGTTAATGAAAAACAGAAGAACTGGAGTAAGAGGAATTCTAGCTATCCCCACAGATGTTATTCAAATGTCTCAAACATAACTCTTCTATTATTACCCTAGTTTCCTGCACTCCAGGAAGAAAGACAAATACAAATACACACGTTACCTACAGTCCTGGAATTTCAAGACACTAGATCAGTAGGTCCAGGAGGAAAAGACCTCAGCTGCGCTCTGCTGCTATACCAGTTCCAAAGGCAGCACCAAGACTGACCTTAAAACAGATCTGAGGAAGAGCTTCCCCAACCCAAGCTGTGCACTGTCGGGTGTTCCCTGCACATAGACCCAGAGCTCTGGGCTGTTCTCCCTCACTCTGGCAATCCTTTACAGGTAAAGCCGGGCTTTAGAGCCTCCCTGCACCATGAGGCAATAGACAGAACTCGGACCAGTGTAAGCTCCGCATCTTGTGGGGACGCTCGGCCCCGGTACAGCAGCACCCACTGAAGATTAAGGCCATGCTGCTCATGCAAAGCCTCGTACTACGTACAGCATGACAAAGCTAACACACGACTGACACAGCATGGTACGAGGCAGCCAACAGAGGAGTCCAGGGCAAGAGAAATACTTCCACCCATTTAATCCCTTTCTATGGAGATGACCCTGTCACTGAGGACAATGAAAGCAAGATGAGAAAATACCTTCGTTGTGAAGCACACACAGAAAGACAGAGTCAGCCCTAGTGCTATTCCCGGCCTCTTGTAAGCGAGCACAGGGCAGGCCTGTTGTGAATGAAAATAAGGCCATACACAGCCACACTGCTCAAGAAGAGGCATGATAGTCCATGAGGGCGATAAATGCTGCTCTTCGAGGGCAGTTCACAGAGCCAAGAACCTTAGAAGTGAACGGATCCCTTGCAGGGGCTTCGCCAGCCCTGAAAGCCTCCCTGGATGAGCCACATTCCAAGCGGCGCTCCCCAGCTGCAGTCCCACACGCAGAGGAGCACGAGAGGAATGAATGCCTTACTATGCTCCCCGCACGCCCTGACAATGGGGAGGTCAGGGGGGACACCAGACCAATTTTGATGTTAACAGGCTTTGTGTCACATTAAAAGGGTCCCTTGCTTCAGTCCAAATAACTCCTTTACATTTTAGGGCGCTTGGCCACACAGGCTTGATGAGAACCACCAGCTATAAACCAGTATAGTGGCTGATGTAAACCACACAGCTTTGGTTGTGTGCAGGTGTACCTGCAGATATCAGCAGCTCTGTCACCACATTTCCTATCGTACTCCTGGTGTTTGGTTTCTGCCTGTCTCCCAAGTCCAAGAAGTAAGCAACAAGGAATCTTCAGAGACATTTTTCTTCCTTGTCTCCTCCCGCAGACAGGATAAGATCAAGCTGATTTATTAGCAAAGCTTTGGGTGGAGGTGTCTCAAACGCGAAGCTGCTGGGAAAGCTGTGTTTTCCCTACTCTAGCACATGCCCATGAGACTGAAATACAGAACATTTTAATGAGGAAGCTTTCCTCCACATTTCCAGGCCAGCCAATGTTCAAGTCCACTGTCCCAGCAGCCCTGACGCAAAGCCTACAAACATCACAGCCCTCAGAGGCTCCCTCATCTTCCTCAGAACTTCCCAAAATTCAGCAAGGAGGAGCCATGAGCAGATATGTACTTCAAGCCCGATTCTAGTGGCCATGGACAATCCCAGGTACAGTTTCCGACCAATTCCCCACTGTGCTTACCTCCACTGAGGAGGTATCATGCAAGTATCACCAACCATGGCTCGTTTGAAACAAAGTTAATCCTGGAATACAGGATTTTTCCCATCCAGAACTCCACAGAAGTTAAGAGTGGCTGTAAATCACGCACACCATTCTAGGAGTTAAGTGGCAGCTTGCAAGGATAGAAGGTAGAACAATGCAGAATACATGTAGAGGTGGTGAGAGGAGGCCTTCACAGCTCCTTACCCAGGGAGTCATTAGTAGAACCAGTGCAAAAACCTGAATGCGAGAATAAAATTATAAAGCCTGTGAGAAGCCCGACACTTGAGAGAAGATGACCGCGCCTGCGCATTCCTTTCCTAAAAGGTAATGCTGCGAGTGTCACAGGAGACAGCGATCCTTCAGCCCTCCCAAACCCAGTCAAACAACTAACATGTCACATGCTCCGCTTGCTAAAATCCAGATTCGGCTCCTCACCCCTTCAGCGAGTATTCACTGCTTCAACCGAGCTGGGGGCGGGCACCAGCTGAATGAGTTCAAGCTTTAGAACACTATCCCCAACCGCGGGACTATTGTAAAGCACAGCAGGTAAAAACCATCCATGTATAAACAGCAGGATAACAGAACTGAAATAGCTGAGACTGGGAGGAGCCCCTGAAGATGACCCAGTCCAACTTCCCTGCTTAAACCAGGGCCACCTTCAGGTGGCTGCTCAGGACATTGCCCAGCTGGGTTCTGAGATGCCTCCGAAGATGGAGACTTCACAACCTACAGGCAAAGAACACAAAATGATCAAACAAGTTAAACACTGCCCATGGCGTTCGTGGTCACTGTCGCATGTGCCGTGATCCAGCCTTTAGCGTTTAGGGACTGTTCTGCAGCAGCACAAATACTCGAGAGGCTGGAGCTAAACGACTCCACAGCTGGATTGGTTCCAAGTGACTCAGATGCGCTCTCAAAATATTTCTATGGTTACTGAAGGATCTTAGAACAAGACTTCACTGTATCCAGTGGGGGAGGGAGGGAAATGTTTTAGAACACCCCTGCTCCCCAACACTGCTCCAATTTAGCCAGTTAAGCGCAAGTGGTCTCATTTCTCAGGGATTAGTTGGGATATTTCGGCTTCAACCCACTTTTAAGTCACCTCCTGAACTGGACTCTCAGTAGAGAACATGGGCTGCACTCCTGCAAATGGAAATACTAATTACCCCTAAAAGAAGAAGCTTAGACAAGAGTTGCCTTGTATTTTGCCGATTGTGTCCGAATCAGATGGGGCTGAAGCGAAGTCACTGACAAAGCCAGAGGTGGGGGCCAGCAGATGTTACGTTCAAACCCTCACATCACACCCAGGAGAGTCCAGCATACACACGTGCATCCCGACCAGTGGATGCTCCTCATCAGCACGTCCTCAGCCCCCTCCCAGACTGAAACCACTGTGAGGCGAATCTCACCGGTTTCTATACAGAAAGTACAGTCTCTCGTCACAGTTTCTCAGCCAGCTGCATGCTGTTGTGTGGCAGCTGCCCAGTGGAACAGCCCCTCCTGCACTGTCACAGCACCCAGCATTCTCACCCCAGATAAACCACCGCTTGATCAAGGACAGACACGCAAGCACCACTTGCAAACATGTAATAACTTGTAATAACATGCAAACCTGCTGTAAGGTAACCATCAGCTCTCCCCCACTGACAATCTGAGCTGTCCTGCAAAAATACACTTCTGTGTGAAGTTGGCCAGGGCTTAGAAACAGTCACAAGAGAGCAGGCAACTCTACTGCTGGACATTACTTGTCCCAGGGCAGGACAACGTTCCTTCCTGCTAACTGTGCTTTGGACAAAGAGGCCCAGGCCAAGCTGACCATCTTCTTCGTAAGCCAGGTGCACACATACTTGTCCAGCTGGCATTGCCGTAACATCGATAGAGTGCATACAGGAATCACCACATTATGTTTATCATATAAACGAACCCACAGAAGACAAATCAGAGTACACACGCCACACGGAAAGCAACAGTTCCACGTGGTCACTGCTAACGGTTTAAGAACATGTTCATAACATATTAGTAACATTAAATTTCAAATAAATCTCCTAAAATTTTGTATATTACTCTAAACCTTCACTTTTGAAGGCCTTTTGGTATTTTGATATTTGGTATTTTGGTAAATACTATGAATAAAGAGGAAAAGTAGACCCTTTGCCAAGGTTACATAAAGCACTCTGCTCTCCAGCTGCAGCGATTGCACGGCCAGCCCGAGTAACAAACCCAAGCAAAGCCCAGCAGTTTGGAGGGGAACCTACTGCTGCAGGCAGCAATGAGGCTGGAGCTGGCTGATGGCTGTCGAATCCAGCAGCTGCAGTTTCTCCTTGTTCCTATGGGGAGTGGGGAGCTCGGACAGACCTACCTGCCACCCACCCAGCTGTCCAGCCTGTCTGGCTTAGATTACCCCCAGCCTCAAGAGATTCCCTTGTAAGTTCCTGAAGACTGTGGCTCGAGAGCACAATGCAGGTAGGGACAGGCAGGAGGGCGAGAGAAACAACATCCTTTGAGGGGAAAAAAACTACACTAAAAGGTTTGTTGTCTTTTTCCACGTATTCCCTTTTATCTAATGAACACAAAGAAATTTTAAGACCAAACTGAATTACCAAAAGCTGCATATTAAATTTGGAAGTTGAATTCAGCCACTGCAGTCGGAGGGGATCTGAACAACAGGGCCAATCCTTCATGCCATGGCAAGCGTGGAATGACAGGGAGCCAGAAAACGAGAGGCAGCTCTACAACCACCCAACTGGCGTTTGGGAAAGATGCCTTCAAGAATCCCTTCACAGATCCAGTGAAACTCTCCGGGAAAGTGTAGTGGAAAGCAGATGCAACACCCTTTCAAAACTTTAGAAGGGCGAGGCAAAAAAAAAAAAAAGAAAAAGGGAAAAGAGAAAGTGAAAGAGAAAGGTGCTAGACAAGGCTGCAACATCTTCCCTGCATCCTGCCCAGCTCCAGGAAGGAGGTTTCTGTTGAACACAGTCCCGGGGGGGTGTTTTGACAATGCTCAGTGCACAGGAGGATTTAAGTGACTAGCTCAGCCACTAGCTCATGTCTCATTTTTGCTCTCCTTACCCCTTTCCTCCACTCAGCTGGCAACTACCAAGATCTACATAAGAGAATGATTTACACCTCCTTTCATTACGTATATAAAAAAGTGAATGACAATAAACACCTTTCAGAAGAGCAGCAGACTGAAGGCCCTTTCTTCTTGTGTCCAGCTATTGTACACAAAAGGGAAAGATGAGCCTTTTTTTGGTCTTCTCGTACTGCCGGAATTGGTCTGACGTGCATATTTACAGACAGAAAGTAAGGAACAAAAACACCAGTAGCTGCCTCCTGTTCCAAGGAACTCAGTACACCTCTATGCTTTATTAGCTGCCAAAGAAACACAGGACCTGGCACTGTGTAAGCTGTTGGTCATGGGGAAATGTCCATTAACAACCAGGTGTGAGGTGTCCAAAGAGGTTTCTCGATGCGGATCACCAAGGTCACATTAAATTAGCCAAGTGCATCCATTCAGTGTTTAATTGCCTGTACCCAAGCACAAATGCGAGGAAAAGCACGAATCTAATGGACCGGGTTTAAGGCAGGTTTTCCGAGAATTGCTTAAGTACATTAAGTTGTAGTTGCAAGGAGATTTTTGGAATTTCAGGACGCATTTTGCTTCTCATCAAGGGTAACAAGAATTAGAAATTCAAATTCTAAACGGAATTAAAGAAGGAATTAATGTGAATTTAAGCTTAAATTCCAGTAGCAAAGCATAAAATCTAAAATCACTTTCCTTCAATTTACTTCCTCACAAGTTTAATGAGGGAAACACCTTCCACAGCCTCACTGACACAGAAAGGAAACAGGATGCTGTATGCTAAGGATGCCAGAAGACAAAGTTTCAAAACTGAAGCTGGCTGTTTCAAAAGCAAAGGAGCTATTCCGGTTCCAGGAGGGTTTTGGCCGTTTCCAAAAGGAGAGCGTCCACCACCCTTCCACTGGTTGGAGTTCTAAACAAACAGCTGTGCTCACCAGCCATTCCCACTTCCTGCCCATAAACCATCCCCAGCCCATTAAAACAGAGGGAGAAAAACAAGACAAAATCTGGTGCTGCTGCTGCTGAACAAAATCCAAGCATTCACGGGGGTGTCTCAGGGACCTTCCAGGCTGTGGTGCCTGCTCTCCCACCAAACCCAGTGGCACAAGCCCAAGGGAAGGCCAGCACGTCACATCACGTCACGTCCCTGCTGTCAGGGAAGGCAGGGCACTGCACTCCTGGTCATCAGGCTTCAGGGCCCACCTGCACTCCCACTCCACCTCTCATCTCCTAAGTGATCAGAGCACGCCACAGACTACTGCGCTTCCCTGCTGCTTGTAGAGAAGCTGCAGCAAAGGCTCTTCGCACACACAGGCCTTAACGCCCCCCAAACTCAAAGCAGTTGCAGAGCTACGGGCACTATTTCGTGCAGGCGTTTGTTTATTCCTGGGGCGGTTCTAGTACTTTCCAGTCTCAGTGGGTGCACCAAAGAAACAAGTCGATCTCACTCTCAGTTCCTCCCTTCCTCTACCCTCACTTCAAAACTCTGCAGGCATGATTTTTTTTAAAGGCACAGTTCCTGATACCCTGGCATTTGAGACTGGCTGCACTGCCAATAACAGGCAGGGCGCAAAACCGAGGCTCTGGAAAAACCGAGCCTGAGGCCAAGCAGCACCTTTCGCACATTTGCTGAAGTCCCTCTCGCTTCAGTCAGTTTTTTCTGGCAAGACTGTCACGTATCTCCCCAATAGAACAAGGTCACAGCGGACTGGCCTCTGTTCTCACTGAAGTCTTCGAGGATCTTGTCACAACTGAACAAGCAGATGTTAGAGGAAAAGCAAATCACAGCTCTGCCCTCGTCAGCTCCGTGTAACCTTTGCAGCTGACAGGAGGGGGCAGGGAAGTCCTTCCTGCCCACGTGAAGTGGCCTCCATCACACAAATGCCAGCAGGAGAAGGCCATTATATCCTCACACAAGCAGAGCGAGAAGTTCAGAAATGTTTACGTTTGCTAAAACCAACACCACAAAAACGAGAACGGTTTGGATTTAAAGTAAAATTCCTACGAAAGATAGGCAAGAAAAGAGGTTGCGAGGCAAGACTCAACATAAGCCGAGTGTAATACTTGGAACTGCCACCCACAGTACCTACCTTCTTCCCAGGGGGAAGGAAAGGCCTCCACAAACATCCGTGCAGTGCCAAAGAAACCCGCCAGGGCAAAGGAAGCTTCCATCCTCACGAACGTCCTGGATTTCACCCACTTGAAGCTAACTCACAGCAAAGCAGATCTCGTGTAGCTGTGCAGTATCTAAAGACCCCACTTTCACATCTGGCTCACTTGTTGTCTCCCCAGGTTTGGACTTGGCAGGGTCTCATCCAGCTAGAAAACCAACCAGTCACTCAAATTTAAAACCAACCATCCCCGCTCTCGTGAAAGCCCCAAAAGCTGGCCCACGACAGCTACAGCAGTCGGATTTATTTGCGATCACACAGGGATCATCCCACTAGGACTGGGAGTGAAAAAAACCGGCACGTTTCTCTAGAGAACGAGGCCAGGACCAAGCCTTCTGAAGGGCACTAACACTTCAGAGGGCGCACAGAGGTTTGCACTTCCTTACACATTTCATCACACTAAATATGTTGCTGCATTCAAAATGCAAATTCACCTTTAGAACCCTCTGCTACCACCACAGCTGTAAGATGTGGGAGAACACCCCAGTGCTGCCGAGTAACAGAAAACCATTACCAAACGTGTAAAACGAACTGCTGCAACGAGACACGTCAGAGACCTGTGCCACAGAAGCTTAAGGAAAAAACAGAACCACACGGAAGAATTGGTATTTGATGAGGGGAAAAATGACACTTCTTGTTATAGGTCAAGCCTCACTGTTACTGACATTACAACTATTAAATTATGTACATTTACATAATTACTATATCACTTGTGTATTTATATAATTATTTATATGATCTGAAGGGGCAGAAGAAAATTTGAGCTGGAAATGAATAGAGTAATCCCCATTTCGCATTTCAAGAGAAATTCTTCATGTCAAAAATGACTACCTGACTTTAACAGCCAAGAATATCTGATTTTAACCACCTCTTGGTTGAAAACGGGCACTTGATGACAGCATCACCAAAAGGGAGCCAAGCAGAATTGCTTGCACAGTGGTTGAACCCAGTGAACTAAGACAGGAGTCAGACTGTAGCCTTTACTGACATAGTTACAAGTCTCAGAAAGCTCCTGGATTACACAATGTCAGAGAAAGGTTTACAGCAGCACCACTGCTAGAGCGATTCCAGACGAAAATTTACTAGGGAATTATGCTTTGGCAAAATAACCTTTCTCCTTTTGACGGTACACACCAGATCTGAGGGTCACGCTACATGACACTGCTGTTCGCTGCTCCTTGCCTCCTGGGGACAGTGACATTCATTCTACAGGAGCCAATTCCCCGTTCAAAGGCTGAATGCCCCCTCCAAAAGGCATCAGAGCAAACCACACGATAACTGCCTGCATAAAAAGGCCTTCTCCCAGGTTCCTTCCTAACACCGCACTGCTGAGAAGCATCAGTCACAGCCACTGGCAGGGCACCCGCTGCCCAGCTCAAGCTGGCTGGGCTGGACTACGGACATGGCATGACATACAGCCACGCTGGGCATCACACCCAAAGCTCTCCCTCCACACACGCAGACTCTTGCACAGGGAGCCCTAGAAGATCCCACAAACGCCCAACGAACATCATCTGTTGATCATCTGGAAGCAAAAAGGGTTCTGATCTTGGAAAGAGATGGAAATTGGATGAAACAAACTCTGTGCATAGGAAACAATGAAACTGGCTTGGTTTTTGCTGGTGAGAAAGCAGTTCAAACGTCTTTTTAGTTTGTAGCAACACTGAAGAAGTAAGGTTATTCACCCATTAGTTCACAACTTTTAGCAGACGCTTCAAGTAGGTCCCGTCCACCCGCTCCAAAGCGATGCCTGACATCCAGACATGGCGGCAAACTTGGCTGCCTGGCAAGTACTTCAGCCAGGGCAGGGAAACAGCTGGCGAGAGAGGGGGGCACGGAAAGCAGGAGGTGGAAGGAAGGAAGACAAGAGCTGGAAGAAGGGGAAAATAATAAGAAAGTCACAGTTCTGCAGCTATTCCGCTTAAAACTTCAGCTGTTCTTGAAATGGAGGCTCCCACATTCACTCAGATGGCCAAGTTTATTTCTGTCACTTCCCTCCGCTAAGGTTTTGTAGATCATATTTCAAACCCATGTTACACTCCTCTGTTGCTGGGTTACCAGACCCGAACAAACAATTCTCCAGTCTGCCAAAAGCAGAAAAAGCAAGCAAATGAATGCCTGGAGGATGCATGACCCTCTGGAAGTCATCTTAGGGCCCCATGCAGCTACAGATTAGTCACAAGCTCACATACAGCGGACTGAGAGGAAACGGCGAATCCACTCACTGTGGGGCAGCCCACAGCCCCGAGAACTGCTGTGCCCACCCACTCACCCCCCTCTAGGGAAATTAGGCAATTTTCCAAATCATTAGAATTTTCTTTCAGATTAGAAGAAAAACGGCCCTGAATTCTAAGGGATAAATTGGGTACTAACACCCCTGAAAGTATCGCATCTGCTCCAGTAGACATTGAATTGGCAAGCGAGAATTGTGATGGGAAAGGAGCAACCAGGGGTATCCCCAGAGCAGAGCTGCATGAAACACCCATGGAACGAAACACTGGCGACTGCAGGTTTGAGGCTTTCGCTTTCCAGGCCGGATGTCTGCCCCATCAGGGGCTGCACAAACTCCCGCTTCAGCCATCACCCTGCAGCAACGGCCACCAGAAGACCTGCAGGTTCACCCAAGCCCTCAGCACTATCACTTTGAAGAAACCTTCCCCAGCAGCACTTGTGGGGAGAGGCTGCCAGGGGCAGCAGTTGACGTGGTGTTTCTCCTGCCAAGAGCATCTGTCCCCTGCTGCCGACCCCAGCACCCGAGCAGCCTCCATCCCACACGCAGAGCCTCAGCCCACAAAAGCCCTCCTCCGGGACCGTGCCCTGAAGGACGCCCAGCGTGAGTCTCTGACGGGAACAGTTTACTTGGGTAAAGACAAAAAGCGTTGCAAGAGAGACCACATCCCCATGCAGATCCTCCCCACGACCACCGGCCTGACGATAACGCCGTGGC
>NW_010431064.1:398-6114 GCF_000710305.1 Buceros rhinoceros silvestris | reverse complement strand
TGGCTGCTGCAGCAGCCCCAGCGCTGACTCCAGCATCAGACAGGACAGACCTGCGCAGACGCCGCAGGCTGCCCGTTGTGTGGCTCAGGCAGCAGCGGCACCGCCCAGCTCAGCAGCCAGGCTGGCTGAAGATGCTCCTCTCATCGCCTTGCTGCTGCTGTAAAACGTTCCCGGTAAGGTGGTCCCTGTGCAACCACGTGACCCACATCACAGAACTGACCTAATTCAAAAACAAAAAGAAATTTGCTAACATAAAAAGAAAAAAGAAAAAGAATAAAGAGGACAATCTGGCTCCATTCCACAGCGCGGTTCCGTGGCACCGTGCAGCACTGTGTTCCCTCCTCCGGGACAGCAAAACAGCCAGCACTGCTACACTTCCGGGACAAAAAAGAGAGTAAACTGCTGCCAAACTTCTGCTTCATGAAACCTTGTGTTTCATCTGACCTAGAAAATTAGAAACTAATTATCTCCTGTTTGCTGGAGGGTCAGGGACAGCCCTCCTTCTGGGCCAAGGCACAGGCAACATCACAAAACGAAAACTAAAACATCACGTTTCCTCAAGAGCCAGCTCTCCGCTGAAACTGCAGCAGCTGGGAAAACCACCACTCCAGAAACATGGGGGGCTTAAATACCTTAACTCCACCCGAAGGCCTTTACTATTCACCCAAATATTAGATCTTCTATTACATAAGGTATAGTGAATTTCATCAGAAAAACCCCAAGGAGAAAATATTCAAGAATGTTATCAATTCTGATTTTTAAGAAAGAAAATAGAGTCAGGGACAAGGAGCCTCGCAGGTTACTATTTCTAGAATAGCAGGGGAAAATGGAATGTCCAACTTTTCAGGGTTTGTTTTTTTTCCAAAATATATATAAGAAAACCAGGTTTTCCACAATGCAGCAGTAAGAGTTGATGTCACTGCAGACATCAGATCCCCAGTACCAGTGGTTCCATCTGAACACGAACCAGCTATGGCTTATCAAAGGACAAGAAGCTCCGTTCACACAGGAATACTGTGCTTGCCACAGCCACAGCTTTTGGTCTTTCTTTGCACTGGAGGCAGCAGTTCTGTTCTCCTCTCACACGAGAGGCAGGTGCTGGAGCCCCACAAACAATCCCCAAAGGGTTCACAGAGGTGTGGCCCTTTCCCATTAGGATGTGCAAAACTGGCATCCATTCCCCAGCGGCAATTTGTAGACGCACTCTTCTTATTCTAGATTTACAATGTACAACCAGAGATAAATTTTGCCTAAGCTATTTAAAAAAAACATTTCCCTTATTTTATGCATTATACCCTCCGGTTTTAACAGCACTGGAAGGTTAGAGGTAATCTTGCGTGCCATTGAGGTCCTTCCCTTTCAGCAGGGGTCAATAATACACCAGACTGTTTGTTAGGAGGAGGCCGCAGAGGTATTACACTGAACATCACTATTCACCGTGACTGAATGGGAAGACCTGCTCAATCCAGCACCGAACCATGAGCACAGAGGACCGAATCCCAGTCTGCCACTGGCTTATTAGGCGACTTCAGCCCAGCCATTTCTGCCCCTACATTCTTACATGTGACTTGAGCTAAGCAGAACAGCAGCACAACTGGTAAAAAGCTTTGAAAGTAGATAAATCCAGTGAGGAAAATCACTGCTTCAGCGACCAGCTTACGCGCCCGCCCCTCAGGTACCCAGCATTCTGTAAGGGACACAGGAAAGGGAGCGAGTTCTCCTCCACTTCGGAAGGCACACAGGCACAACACTAAATGACTCTGGATGAAGTATCTTGTATCCAATTAACGGTTAGATACGTAAGTGAATTAAGCAAAGCACACCTTCTGTCGGTGATCAGAGACTCTGCACTCACCTGAGCGGCACGTTCCAATAAACAGCACAAATACCACAGCTCGGGACACATCATCTCAGTGGCACAGCGCACCCCTCCTTAGCTTAAAGGGGAACAAAGCAGCAAGGTTTTATCTGACTGCTTCTTCCAGAGACCGCTTCCAAGTCTACTCAGGGGTCCTCTACAGAGGATTCATGTCACAGCATAAAGCCAATACACAATTTTTAGAGGCAGCAAACAGAAACAGGAGCCACTGCTACCCTAACGAAGAAACAGAGTCGGACAGATCATTGCCACTCCTCCTCGCAGGCTTTTTGACCCCCAAACCACATACGTCACGTTAACTGCAATGGACCGACACATGCTCTCGGACTGTAAGGACAGCTGCTTTTACATTCCTACGGAAATAAATAATTCACAATGTAGCGCCCATGTTTTCCAAGGGCACACATTTTTCCTAGGCGTGAGTCCGACACTGCCAATACAACATAGCCACCTAATCGGAAAGGAGCTCTGGACAGCAGCCAGTTCACAACTGAGCTATTAGTTAGTTATAAATCTAACCGACCGTTCAAAAGCAACATGAGCACACTGAGCAAAGCAGATAATCCCTTTTCCACGCTAACCTTCCACATCACATTCCCCTACAAACTATCAGATAAATAACCGAGCCCCCAGACAGCCTTTTTTGTGAGTGGGAGCATGCAAAGCGCTGGTCCGACAGCTCTTCCCTGTAAGCAGGACAGGTAAGCAGCCCCGGGATGGATATGGTCAGCACTGTCACACACTAAGGCTGGCAGGCTGAGCACAGCCCACAGAAATAACTACTACTTCATCTCCGAGAGAGGAAAAAACAACAACAAAAACTTTATGTACAATGCAGTACTTCACTACAAAAAAGCCAGTATCTTACTTCTCTGAACTAGGGAAAACTGTTATCGATCTGTGACATTTAACAGACATTCAAAATCAATTCCCTGTCACAAACGCAAAGGTGGGATGCAAGATAACTGATGAGTTTACCTAGGGAGACAGCTTGTATTTAAATCTAGTTCTCTCAAAGGAAAATGACAGAAGGAACGCAGCACGAATCACCATGAAAGACGTGAGATCAAGCCGGCACGTGAGCAGGTGAAAGGACAACCTTTCGACAACTTATCAAGGACCCTGACTAAAGAGAGGTGGCTATGGAACCTCAGCACAAGGACAGGCCAGCAACCCAGCTCCACCAGAGCTGCAAACACTGGCTGTTCACAGAGAGCTCCACAGGACGGGGTACAGCTCCGAGCATGCCATCTGTACACCAAGGGGATACACCAGTGGAGGTCAAGGTGATGACATTCTGCCACAATCAGGGACTGGGGGCAGGTAGGGGAACCTGGCCAGGAAGCTACAGGAGATCAGCTGGCTGCAGCAGAAACGCCTGTCCCTTCATCAAGCTATACTGCAAGGTTCCAGTGCTCAAAGCCCATTTTCCCATGGCCTGAACAGCACCATGATACGAGGTGCTCCATAAGACTAAACAAATTAAATTATATCCAAGTCTGCAACACCCAGCAGGACAGGAAACTGCTGTGTGCCTGCACAGTGCCCAGCGCAACACGGCCTTGTGCTACTGAGGACTCCCAATGCGGCAGTGAAGAACAAAACGAGGTCTACAGAACGGCAAGGCTGCATGAAGTCACCATTCAGAAGCAAGAGATGGAAAGCACTCCTGTTCTAGTCAGATACGTCACTGTCAGTCCCCGCCTTCCCCAGAACAAGCCCAGGTAACCCAAGGTGGAGTCCCTTTAAGCTGGAGCTCAATATGTGGCAAGTCCTGTATGTGTACAACGCTCCTCCAGCTGAGCCTGGGAAAAGCCAGAAGTTGCATAAACAGCCAGCATGCTTCACACATCTGCCAAAGGTTTACAAGATCTGATGCAGACCAGATTCCTCCACAGCAGCATGAGGAAGCCAGAGGAGCAATGACTCTTCCCGGTGCAGGCTCACTAACAGAATTCTCGAGCTGTTCCCAGAATTGTTTGCCTCCCAGGTTCTGACTTAATTACAACGGGACATGTACACACAAAGCAAATCCCACAGAACGCTGGAAGCTGAGAGGAGTGAATCACTGCTGATTGCCTCCCAGGTTCTGACTTAATTACAACGGGACATGTACACACAAAGCAAATCCCACAGAACGCTGGAAGCTGAGAGGAGTGAATCACTGCTCCTGCCATTTTCATTTTTTTCAAATCTCTTCTACAGGCTGTAGCAGTAGGAACAAGTGTTGCAGCCACAAAAGAAGAAAAAGAAGTTCTCTTCAAGCCTTCCTCCTTCTGAAAGCCAAACCACGTAACGCCCAAGCGTACCCAGCAGAGCCCAGTGAATAAAGTGCTACCGGCGACGAAGGCCGCCTGGCCTCCACTCACGGGCCAGGCACTGACTCGCTGAGAGAGGCTGGGCCAGTTCCTTTCCCTCCTGACGCCACGTTTCCCATCCCACCGACCAGACGAGTTCACTGACTTTTCCTTCCCTTTAGCACAACTCTATTGCCCTCACCTTCTCTTCGCGACTGCCTCTGCCCTTGACCCTGCTCCTGTACGCTGCTGTAACTGTGCTGGTCTCCAGCAGCTTCAGAGGCAGCGGTACCTCCGTCCAGCTTGTACACTTAGTTAACACATTTCCAGTCACGTAATTAACCCCCTCCGCTTATGCTTGTTTCATATAATGAAAGCAGAATAAAGCTTCATCTACCAGACCAAAAGAGACACGTGAGGCAGGTAGTGAGAGACTCGGCTAAATTTGTACCAGATCATTTACAAGTATTTACTTTCCCTTCGAAACAGCCTATTTTGTTGTTACTTCAAATCCATTTCCATCTGAATGAGCTAAACCAAAGACCCTTCACATACAGTTTGCACTGGTACCTTCTCTTCGCGACTGCCTCTGCCCTTGACCCTGCTCCTGTACGCTGCTGTAACTGTGCTGGTCTCCAGCAGCTTCAGAGGCAGCGGTACCTCCGTCCAGCTTGTACACTTAGTTAACACATTTCCAGTCACGTAATTAACCCCCTCCGCTTATGCTTGTTTCATATAATGAAAGCAGAATAAAGCTTCATCTACCAGACCAAAAGAGACACGTGAGGCAGGTAGTGAGAGACTCGGCTAAATTTGTACCAGATCATTTACAAGTATTTACTTTCCCTTCGAAACAGCCTATTTTGTTGTTACTTCAAATCCATTTCCATCTGAATGAGCTAAACCAAAGACCCTTCACATACAGTTTGCACTGGTCAAATAAATCCACCTCCCTCTCAGGCTGTATCAGATCTTCTGCAATCAAGACAAGGCCTACAGCCCAGGGTTTGCCTGCCTGGAAAGAGTCACCAGAATAACCAAGGGTACAAGGCAGACAAACGAGCTGCCGGGAGACACACTGCGTAGCAGGCTGGAGCAGTATGGGCCGGCAGAGCGCTCTCACAAGGACAGCCAACCGCCTGTCTACCTATCCGGGCAAGTCCATGCCACCCTGCACCGGCTCTTCCTGGGGCAACACTCGTCCCATCTTCTAGGCCTGGAGAAGATCCTGCACAAGAAAAACTAACGCACCTGCTGACCTAGGAAAAGAGCGTATTTTCTGACAAGCCTTACTCCTCTGTACAGAGTAGATCTGCACTTCCCTTTAAAAAAAACAACAACAAAAGAGCCAACAACAGGAAACTGCACCAAAACACAGCCGTGTGAACTAAAGCCGGCCGTGTTCTTTTCACGGTGGTCCACGTTAAGGAAGTTAGTAACACAAGTCCTCTCCCTCCGCACAAAAGCGGGCACACGTTACAGCTGCCAGAGGCATCCCGGCCCCAGCAGACCCTGATCCCCAGCCTCTGCCCTTGCCGCG
>NW_010431064.1:0-313 GCF_000710305.1 Buceros rhinoceros silvestris | reverse complement strand
CCGCACAAAGGCGGGCACACGTTACAGCTCCCAGAGGCATCCCGGCCCCAGCAGCCCCTGGTCCCCAGCCTCTGCCCTTGCCGCGTCCTGCCGGTTCTCCGAGCAGAGCGAGGGGACAGCAGAGCCGCCCCGGGTCACTGGGGACAGCGAAGGGGCTGCTCTCCTCGCCGCAGCCCTGAGGCCGACCTGCTACCGGAGCCGGAGGCAAGCGGGGGCGGGAGGAGAAAGAGAAGTGTTTTCCCACCTCCCCCCCGCACCGCCTGGCACCGGAGCGGGCTTGGGGCGGAAAGGCCGCTTGGTTGTTTTTTTTCCG
>NW_010431063.1:43304-44520 GCF_000710305.1 Buceros rhinoceros silvestris | reverse complement strand
CACCACCCGCTGACTGATGTCTGAGCAGTGACCTGCCCCTCCCAGCCAACTCCCTCCTGGTTTATATATTGAGTTTAACAACGTATGGTTTGGAATATGCCTTTGGCCAGTTTGGGTCATCTGTCCTGGCCATGCTCCCTCCCAGCTTCTTGTGCAGGTCCTTGCTGGAAGTGTATGGGAAACCGAAAAGTCCTTGACTTAGAGAAGCACCACCTAGCAACAACGAAAACATCAGTGAGTTGTCAACACTACCCTCATCCTAAATCCAAAACACAGCTCTGTGCCAGCTACTGGGAAGAAAATTAACTCTACCCCAGACACAGCGAGGGCAGGTAGGCAAGATGTAGGCTGACTACATACTGAGTTCATGACTTCCTTACAGGCTGACCAGGCTCTGGTCAGTTGTGGAGAGGACTCTCCAACCCTGTATAAAAACCAAAAGGGTGTAAGAGGTCAGACGGACCATTAACTGTTGTTGAGGGGTGCCTGCGAAATGAGCTGAAGTATCCTGCCTGACATCAGACAGGACACTGTCTGACCTGAAAACGTCTCTGTAGCAGGGGCTCCACAAAGCAAGACCTCCTGCTGTTTGCTCTCCATTGAGGTTCGGTGACTTTAGATGTGGACCAAACTATTATTACAGAAAATGCCACATCCAGGTGACAGGATGCAAGTTTGAGTTCTCTCATCCTGAGGAAATAATTGAATGGAGGACTCTCAGACTCTGGACATGCTATGAAAAGGTAGTCACTAGACAATGTTCATCCATCTCAGCAGAGATGATACAAGGCAGGTACCTCCTCTGCAGGAAGACCAAATGCTCTGACCACACAGCAGACCGACAAGCCTAACGTGCAGCATGGCATCAAGCACTTGTATTTCCCCTGTTTGCCTCCAGGCTGATCTCAGTCAGTGTCAAAAACACCCCTTGTCTTCTGCCAGGACATTGTTTCACCCCCCAGAGAGGGAGCCTGCTCCCAGAGACGGTATTTTTATTCTGAAAGAGATTGATCATTGAAATGGGGGAAAAACTATAGGCAGTTAGTGAGACCGGGGATGGACTGGATCGTTGGAGTCAGGAGAGAGGTATGCCAACCTGGCAGGACAGACACATCCGGAATTGCTCTACAGAAACACCTGCTTTCGAATTAGGGATCCTGCAGCTGTGCCACCACAGGTGCTTTTCACCTGTTAGGCTCAAGGCAACGTAGGAAGA
>NW_010431063.1:41973-43195 GCF_000710305.1 Buceros rhinoceros silvestris | reverse complement strand
GAAGAGCGGGGAAGAGCAAGGACCAGCTTGGCAGAGCAAAGGCCCTCTATAGAACCTGTGTTAAACTAGGTCCTTCTCAGTTTTGCTCACAAGTTACTTTCATGCTAGTATTCTGCTGCAGCCAGGCGAAGCCAGACCCAACACACGGGGCACCAAGCTGCAGGAAATAAACCCTTCCAGCAATGCTGGCAGCAAGTTAGGTTAAGCCAAAGTCCCTCCCCTGTTCTCAGCCTCCCGGCAGAGAGGAGCAGTGCAAATACCAAACCAGACACATGAGCACTAAAAGGTGAGGCTTTTGAAGCATCAGTACACTTCTGGTAATCTCAGGTTTTATTAATAGCATCAGTATGGGCATTCATTTTGCCCACAGTGAAACTAGCATTTTAATCCCCTATTGATTGAAGCTAAAGTGCAGGACACACCACAGTTTACGTGATTGATTCACATGCCTTGAGGGAATCAAGTTATCTCTAAACCAAATTTTTTCTTCCTTTACAGGACCCCGTAAAAGAAACTTCTCTGTGCGCAGAATATCTTCTCTAAACTAAGGGCAAGAGGTCAAATACACCGCTAGCTAAAGCAGGCAGAACTTCAGTGAAGCCCAAGTGGAAAATTCGACCCGATAAACTCATTTCCTTAAGTCATGAGAATGTAACTTGGATTCAAGAAAAAGAACTTTTTTGAGACCGAGAAGAAACAGGATTCTATACAGAAGATACACTCGGCAGCACCCAGAAAATGATATTCACCTATTTACACCTATTAAGAACGGACTTTTTTTCCAAACTACCAGGTTGTTTGCAAGAGCCCGGTCTAGTGTCCAATTCAAACAGCTAAGACGTGCTTTGTTTTTCAGAAGGTGCCAAGCATTCCCCCTACCAGAACTACTAGTCTTCACTTGGGCACAAAATGAGAAGCTTGAACATTCCAGTCACTTCATGAAAGGAAGACTGGAAACTTGTTCAGAAACTGCAGAGAAATCACCTTTAGGAACAAAGACTGCAGGAGGAGACAGCCCCGGGTGCCTGGGGCGCGTGTGCTCGTCGTCAACAGCTCCTCAAGCGTTCACTTTAAAAGCTTCACGTCAAAGTTTCTCCAGTCTCTTGTCAAACAGAGTTTTTGCTACATTCACCCCAGCAGGGGAAAGTGTAATAACTTGGAAGGATGAATGGCAGAAGTATTTCTGGTTCGTTTGAAACAGTGGCAGCCATGACTAGGTAAT
>NW_010431063.1:38593-41797 GCF_000710305.1 Buceros rhinoceros silvestris | reverse complement strand
AGGAATGCTAACGTTTGATTTCTCTTCTGCAGGGACTAAGTGCCTCAGGGGAGGGAAAGGAACAAACAACTCACAGCATTCATACATGTACATGTTGATTTATATGCTGAATGACACATCTAAGGAGTTGGAGATACAATACAGGTGAGCTTTCCATTCTGCCACGCTCAGTGCCAAGAACTAAGTAATTCAGTGATGTAAAGGCTTGATCTGGTTTGTCTAAAAATCAAATTTGTTATTTTCTGGTTTAAGTGCAAGTGGGCGACTATTGCCCACCTCAAGAGTGGACAGTCCCAAGGTTGGGCTGTTTCTGCCCTGCTGCCAACATACCACCTCAAAGTGATCACAGAATCACCTGGCTGGAAGAGACCTTTAAGATCATCGAGTCCAGCCATTCCCCTGCACTGCCAGGGTCCCTACACCATGTCCCTCAGCACCACACCCACACGGCTGTGAAACCCCTCCAGGGATGGGGATCCACCACCGCCCTGGACTTGTACTTATTACACCGCTACAAAGCCATCTTGTTAAATTTAGCTATGGAGAAGATGACCCCCTTCTAGTCACATCAATGTCCTGGCCACTGGGCCAGCGGGTAGAGGTGTGTGAGGCAGCATTTGGAAAACGCTGTGTTTCCGAAGTCGTGCTGAGTCATTTTAACAAGCCTGGATATTTAGTTCAATTCCCTTCTTTGTAAGCAAATTGCAGTTTCCGTGCAGCCGTGTCTCGGCTGGATGTAATAGCGCCAACACTTTCAAAGGAAAATTGCTCTCTGCTTCTCATAGTGGTTTATGCATAAAGCAGCCCTTACCATCAGGAAATGTAACTGCTCAGCCTGCGCAGAGCAGGGCAGTTACTGAGGGCTCGGGAATCGGGTGGGCCGAGGTCTTCTCTGCTTTTCCAGTCTTACTTACACGACCAAGGGACCCAGGGCTACACCGGCAGGACTGAAAAAAGAAGGGTGGTATTCCAGCTTTCTCCAGGCTGAACAGGACTCACTAGAGTTTAAAATTATTTGAAAAACACAAAAGGTTTTCGAAAATTTAGTGCAATGAAACCGAACTGGGAAAAAGTGTCTGTTTTCTCCATAGCTGGGCACAGCGTATGTTCATTTCTGCTTGTTCATCAGTCAGAATCATGCAAAGAAAGGCTTAATATCTACCACCAAGTAGAGTTTTATCTGCTCTGTTTAAATGGCTAAGGAGGAGCTCTTGGAGGCACATGAAGCTCTATTTATGCTATAGGCAGCATCATAGTAGCAGAAGACATATTTCTATTCACTTCTTGTGGGAAGTGAGGATTCTGTTTTTCTTTTTATATGTGTACACAGTGCTGTCGGAAGGTGCCAGACAATGTCATAAACACAAATCCTCTGTTCATCTGTCCATAAAACAGCCTGAGCAGTGCCCCGTACCCAAGGGACTGCTCCTCCTCAGCTTCTGGTCCTGGGGACCAGTGGTGGGAGAGCTGCAGGGCGTAATCTCCTTCCACGTAGAGAGACAAGACTGATGCTAGACCACATGCATCTCACTCCGCGTATCTCACCCTGTGAGATGCAGCCACTGCCAGCCGCTCTTTTGTTAACACAGATATTTATATCGCATTTACCCTCACTCAGATTCATCACAGCCCTTCTGTACACCGGTGTGAAGTTTATCCTTGCTGCCTCTAGGGGAAGGTATTCAGAGTCCAGTACAACAACTCCTCAGGATGACGATCTAGAATGAACTTCGTAACAGAACACCGTATCCGGGGATTCACTACGACCTGCGATAGTTCTGCCAGTGCTCTTTTCTCCTCACACTTTGTTACACCGCGGATGGGCTCAGACGCCTTTCTGCAGCTATTCAGTGCAGTCGTTACGAGGAGGTGGAATATGAGGATTATTTGGTAAGCTGTGTATTAGAGAGAGTCAGGAACAAACACATTCTTGACAGAAAACCAGCAGGAGCTGGAAGACAGACCCGCAGAGCACTTCTGTCGATCCAGCAGAGCACGAAACTGTTCACACCCCAGAAGAGTCCCCACAGCGTCCTACAAACCCCATCTATGGAAATGATGACTCAGAACGTCCATTTCCCCAGGCTTTGCTGGCAGCACCGTTACAAATCATCTCCAGCATTACAAGTGCCACTCAGGGGCACAAAGGAGGTGAAAAGGGGGGCTGTTTTTAACCCATCAAGAATGTTTTCAGGCTGTCAGACCCAAGTTGTGTGTCTTCGTGAGGGCAAAATGGAAGGGACTGAAGAGCACTTGAAAAAAAATTAAAGGCTAAGCACAAGCACATCACTGATTCAAAGAAATCCTGCAGCCCGGATTTAGAAAAGCACCGGTACAAAGTAATAGGTTATAAAACTTTGATTCCCTTAAAAACACTAATCATCTCAAGTCTGCTGTTTACTGCCTGCTTGCTCAGCTGCCTTTCTGGTGGAGCACTCGAGGAGATACTTCTCTGGACAACGGACCAGCAGCGATTAAACTTGTAAAATCCAATTCATGACTTTAACCCCACAATCACCTATACTTTGTGAAGAGAAAAACTGGTATTCCACTTAACATGTAACAAAAGTGTACACACGATCTCTGCAGTTTGTGCATGGTGACAAACTTCTCAGAAAAAAGAAAAAGAGAACTTGCATTATTGGAAGGGGCTGGACGGGAGAGGAACTTAACATTTGCCTTCAGGGTTTTATATAAAGCGTTTTGTAGAGGAAGAAAGAGATCCAAAACATTTAGTGTGGAAAAACCGTGCAGAATGTGTTCAGAACCCAGGTTGTGCCACTCCAGCCCTGCTTGGTTATTAAACGGAAATGGAAGCAACCAACCCAGAGCACTCCCTCTTCTGATTAAAAAGAGAAAAGAAGAGGGGAGGGAATTGTTAGCACTGTATTTGCAGCACAGCACGCTGACTTTTTTATTTCCTTTTTTTTTTCTTTTTTGGTAACTTACTTCACAAGTGCTCCATTAATAATTCATGCCGCTTCCCAACGACAGGCCAGCCACCGCTCCTTTGTGCGTTCCACAATGGCTGAGTGACAACGGTGGCTCGAACTCCGGGCTACTCTCTGTGACTATCTGCCGGGAGAGACAGGCTGCAGCCCGCAGCCTTCATCGTTCAGTCCCTGACAGAGTTGTGACAAGTGCTGGCACACCCTGTCATTCCCTTCACCCTCCGCGAACAGAAATCTGCCACTTTTAAGCAGG
>NW_010431063.1:29428-38511 GCF_000710305.1 Buceros rhinoceros silvestris | reverse complement strand
CAGCAGGAGATCTGCCCTCCTGTCCCCCAGAGGAGCAGCTCTGTGTTAATGGTGCTTGGTGACATGCAGGTCTGCTGGGGGCTTTCCCTCCGGTTACGTACTGGAACTGAGCACAGACCTCAAATGCTGCTCTGGGACCAGCACCCAGCTAAAGCCTGGGTGATAACCAGTGGGCTGAGGGGGAAAAGCAAGCTCTCGTTTTTAGCAGAAGTGATAGGACACGCTGCCAGACTGTAGGACAGATAATAAAAGACCACAGATGGAAAGAACTGTATGTTTCCCGTTGGTGCTAGGAAGCTTTTGAGCCTGAGCTTCCAGGGCACGGTGTAACTTCCCCAAACCAGCGCAGGATAGTGCCCGCAGGACACGGCGTGTACCTTCCTTATGTGCTGGAGCATCACAAACCGCTTTGCAAAGGTTCATACAGAAAACAATCCTACTTCCTTTCCCGGGTGCTTGGAAGTGGTGGGTTTGCTTTTAAGGGGCAGCACAAAGTGTTCCGGGGCGCGCTCTGGCTCTGACAGCAACTGGCAGCCTCGCTCCCCACCTGCAGCAGGAGGGGCACACGCTTGCTGCGTTCAGACAAAATTGCTCTATTCACCTCACGTGCACTATCCGTGACAGAGCACCCGGGCGCCCGCGGGGGGCTGATGCCAGGAAGGGGCTGGGAGCCTTAATGAGTTTCCTAATTTCCAGCGCTTTGATCTTCCCAGATAAATGGATGCAGGCAAGTGCAAAGCAAGGATTAAGTCATCAGAGCCAGAGATGCCAAAACCAGTCTGCTGAGACCACCCTGCCCTCGGAGCAGGCTGCAGTGCCTTAATGGGGCACATCCAGCACTCAACCAGCACACCCGTGGCAAACGGTCACTACACGTCGCTGTTCTAAACCCTGGGGACAAGACGTTACAAGGGCATTCTTTCTCCCGTGGAGATGCCGAATGCTGCTTCTTTTATCCTTAGCTACAGCAGCGCCGTTAGCGTTTACTAAAGGAGAACAGCTGGCACTCGTTCGAACAGTGTGCTCTCCAAAGCCCACTGAAGCCGGTGGAAAAAGGATCTCCTTTCTTTCACTAGATTTTGGATCAGACTCAGAGAGACCTGATGGTTTAGAAAGCAGGGGGACTTTTTTCCATTCCTTTTTTCCTCTTCAACCTCATGTTTGTGACTAGAAAACAATTTTTCTGATCTATACACCCAGTGACAGGAGGTTGAGGCAGTCTTACCCCCACCTTTTTTATAAAATAAGAGACGCTAATTAAAAAGCTGCACAGCAGGGCTGGAACTATGACAAACTAGAAAGGGAGAAAGAAGGAAGCAGCAGAGCAAACAGGACAGACTTGTGATGTTCTTTGCCCATGATGTTTTTTCCCCATTAGAGTACTTTCACAGCTGTTCCACGTGTTTCTCAAAGCACAGATTTGTCTTGCACACAGATCTTACTGAAAGGTAATAAGCATCTCCTGGCCAAAGAGTCAATTAACATGTAATCCTTTGACATTTTGAATCATCAGCGGCTGCCAGATGGGTTTCTCCTTTATACAGAAAGAAATCTATCGCCTGCGTGTTTGAAAATTTGATTTTATGTTACTTTTTTCCATATTCACCTAGACTGCTCTGTCTTCCAAGTCCCACTGAGTTCTGCCTCTGCAAGCAACAACATAAGTCTTCTTGAGCTCAGGGAGTAACAAACCGATCCGACAGTGACTGTGTTAGGAGATCAAAATTTCCTTTCCTTTCATCTTGTCCATTTGGGGAGAAATTTTGATTTCTAGACCCGTAAAGCTCTGAGTGGTGAAGGGGTGATGAAACAAGTGATAAACCCAGCACACAATGGTAACACGATCCGACGTTACCTGGTATTAGCAGAACGCAAATCAGGAAAAGTTCAGCAGCTGCTCCACATGACACAAACCATGCAGAGAGGGTGGGCAGCTGAGGACCATCATCTCTACTGCCTTCCCAAGGCGCCAAGACACCAGGGGCTTTAACGCAGTTCAGTAACAGTTTGAGCAGTTTTGGCAAAATATGTTGCAGGTAATGGACTTATCTAGACAATGCAAGTACCTCAGAATTCAACTGCAGACTGGCTGGACAGGGACTGGAATTTCTCAGGTCGCTGTGAAGGACTCCAACTGAGGTTTCGATTGCTACAGCTACAGAAATGTTTAATAATGGTAAGTAAATTGTTATCTATATGATTAGGTATAATAAAATGGTGTCTGCTAGTGAATAAAATAGAGCAGTTGCAATAAGCTCCATCTTGCTCACCTTTCTGCAGGACTGTTGGGTCCTCACTGGTCTCAACATGGCTGAGATGACAGTCATAATTATCTGTCCTTGACAGATTAACAAGGAAGCAGGATTACATAAAAGGTTAAACACACACGTTAAAAATAACGTACTAAGTAATGTAAGAAAAATTGTGGTTTGAGTAATCTCTGAATCACCTGTGAAAGCGGAAAAGTTGTGAAATTGCCCTGTCTTACAGAGCTGTATATTTTCCACGTCTTGTTTAGCTATGCACAATGATTACAATAAACTGTCCCCTGTTCCCAGAAGAGAGGCTAAAGAATGTTTTAATGAGAACTGCAGTTATTCTGGGCCACTTGCTAGAAGCAGTCACAGCTCTGTGGCTTGTTCAGTTCACCTGCATGTCATACAAATATAGATATATACGTATGTATGTTTGACATCAAGTGATGTCTCTGCTGTTTTCTCTTAACACTTCTTAAAACCAGGCAAGATAATAGCAACACTCCTGAGAGAGCGATTACCATCGTTGTGCTAATGACAGTCGCAGGAGAAAGGCTCAGGCTCAGTGAGCTCTGAACTGGAAATGAATTTTGCAAAAGAGGTAAAGAATAAATGGGGGAATCTGAAACCGGCATCCATGAGGAAGTGATTTGCTGCTGTTTTCTGTGGACTGCATAATCCTAAAGCAAAGCAGAATTCAAGCCTTTCAAGAGAGGTCTCTGCTGCGTTAACGTCTTTGCTGCATCACCACCACAAAGCGGTTCCACCCACTGCGATACGCTGCCCCCCAGGCAGATGAAAGGTCTCACACTGCAGGTTCACTAGATGGTCAGTTAAATCGAGCTGATAGCGCAGCTGAATTCAGCGAAGGACAAATTAAGCGGCGCAGAGTGTATCATTGCCAGGGCAGAAATAAAAGGGAGATGCAGAGGAGCTGCTGCGCTCCCAGAGCGAGCCGAGCCGGCTGCAGCGAGGAAGCGCTACCAGTGATAACAGCAACATGGTCTGCACACGGAACGAGAAAACGCCATGAAATGCATGACCTACAGCTGGTAAAAGCAAAAATGAGAGGAGAGACAGTAGTCAAAGCGTGATCTGGCAGGTAAGGGTTTTATGAAGAGTGTATCAGTGTAAGAGGGTTCCCAACAACAACAGAAATTAATTGCAGTCAGCGTTGCTGGTGTGTGAGCAGAAAGGTCACCAGGGGTCTGAGCAGGAACTGAGCAGACTGACACCGCTATTGCGTAGTGAGAGATGGAAATGCAGAATAATTACTTGCAAAGGATTAAGCTGATTGAAAGCCCACTGCATCAGCTGTGTGACAGTAATTAACATGCATATTAGAAAAAACTTAGAGTATTTAGACAGCTCAGGCCTTAGCATAGACAGATAGTGTGGAAGATGTCTTCCACTGCTCAAAGTTCTTAATGTACAGATGACTTAATCTTCCAGGCTTCTTTTTAATGCCAAACAACTTAATTTGGGATTTAAGTTGTAACTTTACACTATACATTTTAAGAGTGTTTAGGAAAACAATGTTCAAATTCATCATCATCATCATGGCTTGGCTTCGCGGATGAAGATTTGGGAAGGGCTTTACCCATGCTTACTGCAAGCGCGCTCATGGCAGCAAAGGCCAATGCGGGACTGTTCAAATCACTTACAAATAAACATAACGGAGTTGAGAGAGATGTTGCCTTGGATCGTATTTGTGCTTTGCAGCTACGGAAAGGCCACAGAGAGCCTCAGACATGCTCAAATGGTCAAGCTAATTATTCCCAAATGGTCAAGCTAATTATTCCCAAGTATTCCTCTTGCAGTAGCACTCACATGCCTGCCACACACCACAGCCAACTGCTTGGCTCAGTCTGTCAGTCAGATCTCCAACTGCACGGGCAGAGCTGGTTGGTTGGAGCAGGTGCATCAGCAGCCCCAGACAAGGCAAGGGGATGAGTCGGGTCCAGGGCTCCCCTCGGGAACACAGCGAGGAACAGCAGGAGACTCGGCAGGAGGCACCTACAGCGTGGCTCTGAGGCTGATCCAGGAGACAGGGACAGAGGCAGGACTGGAGGCCAGCTACCTGTAACCAAGGTCCCTTTCGGAAACCAAGCCAGGCGTGTATCCAAATTATCCACAACGCTGTCAACGCTGATCCCAGCTCCCACAGTGCTGCTGTTGCCTGTCGGTTTTCTGTTACGCGGACTTCATAAGCGCACTGATACACCAGTCCTGATGTGGGCAAACACTCTTCATACCCGTGTTAAGAAAGGGAAAACTAAGACTGGAAGCCCAGGCTGTGTTACATACTGCTTGATTTTCAAAAACTTCCCTTCAGAGGGCATGCAGAGTACTCCTCACCTCTGATGACCAGCCCTGGACATCGAGCTCCGTGCAGTCTTCAAGACCATCATCCTGTGACTTCACTTTTTAAGATTACTAAAATCTAATTTTCAATCAAAAAAGGAATTGCATCCATATTTAAGATGTAGTTACCTGACACTAACCAAATAATGATACTGCTTTAATCTCTACCATTTTTATCTTATAATTGACAGAGAAAGATGGCAAGAATAACTCAGAAGGATTGTGACACTATTTGCAGTCAGCAGACAACCTTACCATAGACAGTTTCACCAGCTTTGTGTAACAGAATGCAGGAGACAGTTACATCTAGGAAAAAATGCTTTGGTTTTGGTTGTGCATTTCTGCTCGGATAACGTCCACACTACCGGTGAAATTTTTAAACCACCTCTTTCACTGGACTGACTTCTTAGAAGCTCACCTCCTCCTACACCACTACAAGAACAAGAATGGTCACATGGGCATTTGGCTCCAAATGCGCTGCAGCACGCTGGGATCTCTGCGGGACGTCACCTGTGTGGAGAGCTGTGGCAATGCTGTTTATGTAAATGAGACTTGACCTTTGGATGCGGAGAACCCAGCCGTGCAGCCCTTCAGCCACTCCAGAGAACCTCTTCTGCACCTATTCTTACAGCAGCTTCAGCTCCTATTCCAGGTATCGCAAGAGTCCCCCAGTCACCCGTGTGTCAGGAGCCAATTACCAATTACCACCCAGCTCCCACCTCACCCCACCGGGCAGCTGGGTGCTCACATAGTGGTGATGAGCTCCCACGCTCATGGGCACTGGAGAACTAGTCCTCTTCGTTGTGCTCTGATGCTTTAGAATCACCACAGCCGCATATCTAATTTTGTTTTCAACCACACTAGCTGCTCCTCCCAATCTCTAAAACCTCCTGAGCAGTGGTATAATCCCACTGGTTCCCATTTTCGTGATATGCGCTCCTAAAACATGCAATTACTGCATGCGTAATTGCCAGCTCACATAGGCTCAATTATTAGTTTCTAAATCAGGTATTTAACCAGTCCTTCTAACTCACTGGGAGGGTGATTGAAACACAAATTCAGACATCCTTGTGGTGCCAGCCTCAGTGGAGTGCTTTGGGGTGGCTGTAAATCACACAGTCTTAGTGCCTTCTGCTTTATAAGCAGGCTCCATCGTCTCAGAGCCAGTAAAATCCTGTAACACACGGAATCCTTTTACATTTCTGAGTGTGTGGATAAAGGAAACCGCCTTGAACAAAGGCTGAAAAACAGTCCAGCCTGAGCATTCAGCATAACAAAGGAGCGTCGAGAGATCTGAAAGCAGAGCAGAAGTGGCAAGGCATATTCTTCTGAAGATACAGCACAAGGGAATAAGCATGAACGTCCAATTCAGACGGATCTCAGCTCAACCGGGAAATACGCAATTAGACGACAGTCTGGTTTATGCTGAGCTGTGATGTAGGACATTCTGACATCTAGCGTAGAAACCTTATTGATGCTTCACAGCACTCGGCGCCCTGAATTCTCTGTGAACCAACCTAGGCGTAAAGCACAGACGCTAACAGCAAGTGAACAAGGCTGTGAAAAGCAAGGAGAAGATAAACCCCGAAATTCGTAGCTGAAGACAAAACACTCTCGGTGCTCTGAGGGATGGGCGGGAGGAAGAAGTTTTGGTGGATTACGTGTGGAATAGCATATAGAGTACTGCTGCTAATCGCAGTCATACTGTTAAATCGAGGCAGACGGATGTCTCTCTTGCAACACCACAAAACTGTGCTTTTCAAGAACGTGGTTTTGCAAACCGCGTTTACGTTTGCCTTGGTTACACTCCTACCTTGGCATCTCCCACTGTCTACCGCTAGAGGATACTCAGGATCTGTATGACAAAATACTCTGATTTCATGCACCTACAGAGGCTCGAGACTACTTCCACAGAGTCCCACACTGAGAATACTAACCAAAACTGTCAATTTTTGAAAAACAGCCTAACAACAGAAACCACGCCGCCATCATTCAGCCAGTGCCTGTCCTTCTGTGCTCCCCCTGCCACGTAAATAACAGTGACTCGAATTCAAAACCTCCAGGCTCTTGCTTGGTGACAGAGCTATGGATGCACGCAGCTACGCTACATAAAGACACTGCACTGGACAAAGACACAGCAGAGAGGAATGGCAGTGAAGGACCTCTCGGCTGTCAGAACAGCTTTCTTCCAGGAGAGGTTCCACAGATGTGTCCCCCACCTGCCTGTAGACTTTTCTGCAACTTCCTTATGTTCTGTGTATCAAGAGGAAAGACAACACAAGGATTCCTGGCTTCTCTTGGTTCTGCCACTGACTTACAGCTACCCTCTACCCTAATTCTCCATTTACAGACAGGGAAAAACTATGTCAAGGACTCCTATCAACTCTGCCGGCTTAGAGAGCAGTATCTTTGGAGCAAGGATTTTTGGTGTGATTTTACAGCATCTACCACAAGATCAACCAGTGACTAAATTCTGCTCTCCTGGAATTTAATAGTAAAATAAATAGGCCTATATTAACTCCAGGACAGACATAGTAACAGACTTCCTTTTTATCAATTCTCGTCAGATCTTGTGATGCACTTTGCTTCCTGCTAGAACAGTTTTTAAGGTGATGGTTAAAAAAAAATCCCAGAACAACAACAACAACAAAACCAAACCCCTAGTAAACTTTGCACACAGTGCATCTTCCTTGATGTAGAAAACCAGGAATAGATTTCACGCCAACTCCCTCTTTTAAGTATGATTAAATAAATACTAGATTTACTCAAAAGTAAAATCTTGCGTCTTTACACAGAAGTCTAATAGTTTTACCTGCTTCCCTTGTTTTCCTCGCTTCAGACAAGGCTCTGGAGAGACTCTGTAGTTAAAGGCATCACATGGAAAGCTGGAAGTTCTGGTGCAGCTCCAGCTAAAGTAAAAAAAAGAAAAATAGTATTAGATGAATCACTAAAAAGCATAACACCATCACTGTGGTGGTCCCTCTGTTATGTATTTTCTGCTAAATTGCCTACACATTTTAATTTTCTGGCCGCTAGTTCATTTTGTGGTTTGGTTGTTTTGTTTTGTTTTGTTTTCCAGGAGAATTAAAGCACTGAGACTGGCTAAATAACACCATCTACAGCTCTGACCATGGGTTTGGGGTTGGTTGGTTTCTTTTTTTTATAAATCGCACCTCAAAAGAGAGAGAAAACTATAGTGGGTTACATCTCCAACACAGATGTTATTATGTTAGCAAAGACCTTTTGCCAGGAAAAAATATGCTATTCAGGCAAATAGGAAAAAAAATTATTCTAAATAAGAAGCACATTCAAATAATACAAAACTAGAACACCTTATCGTGATTTTCTCAGCCTTAGCTATACCAGTATAAGGAGTGTCACCCTGTCACCGGCACACCCTTCTCCACAGCCATGTTGGTTGATACCAGTGAATGTCACGAGAGCTTCCCTGATCTCAGTTAACCGGCCAGCCAATATTTACACCCTTCCTCGAACCTGAGCTGTGGTCATATTGACTCGCATTGGCTGCAGACTTGCTTTCTAGGCATGTACGTGCCCTGGTGGGCTTGGCCAGAGCTAGCAAGAAGCTTCCAGAGGTTTCTAGCAGTTTCTCTGAAATGTGCCCAGCAACTGGCAGGTTAGTTTAGTCATTGGACGTTTCTCAGACCCAAGGGTGGGTGAATGTGCCACAGTGAAGTCCTCAAAACGCTCATGATCAGCCACCTCCTTGAGGTTGACCAATAGCTCTGTGAGCAGAGGGCTCAGATGAAACTCCCTACTATGCTTCAAGGGAAGTGTATGGGATTAAGTTAATGCTCCAGTTTCCTTGGAGTGGATTTGAGAGCTCCCACATAACCCTTCCTGCTGGTAAAGCTATTGAGTGAACCCTAGCAAACAGAAGACAGCAGCAACTGAGGACCGCACTGTCACTGGGGAACAGCTCTAGGTTCAAAAGTGGACATCTGTCCAGCCATTAATAATACTAATAATAGCAGTAAATAATTCTGGTAGTTTCAAGTGTTAACAACCTCCAGCTGTTTTCTGACTCACCAAACAGCACAGTTATGACGTAAGAACTTGCAAGTACTATAATTTGTACTAAAAAGTTCTTGTGCTGTGGCAGCGCCCCGGAGTTCAACTCAAGCCAAGGCACCAGAATCACCCAAACAGAAATGGAAAGCATCTCCACACCAGGGGGACTGCATCCTAGTCAGAGAACGCTTCACATGCAATTCGTTGTTTAAAGATTGAAATTGCTAACTGAATAACTAAAGCCAAATACGACATAGAATGTCACTGTCCAGGCTAACTTTGCGGCAAGTGAAGGATGGCTGTTTCTGCTGGGTACACTGATGGACCTTTGATCACGAGGTAAGAGGCATCCACTGAACAACGCCAGAGTTCAAGATAGGGGATAAATAAAAGAGACTTTTTTACACCAGTTAGAGCATTATAATTTACTGG
>NW_010431063.1:3612-29367 GCF_000710305.1 Buceros rhinoceros silvestris | reverse complement strand
AGAGACTTTGTGACACCAGTGAGAGTATGATAATTTACTGGCATTCCTGAGCATCATTCACGTACCCTGTTTCTGCTGAGCCATGAACAGGCACCTGCTGCAATGAGACAACACAAGCCACAAAGTGAAATCAGCAATGAATTTTTTTCCCAAAATTCAGGGGTGTATTACAAGTCCTGAAATTGCTACATGATGAAAACTGATAAAAAGATCAGAAAAAAAAAAAGTTTCTTAAATTGTCCTCCACTCTGAAGCTCTTCCAGCTGCCCTGGGATTATTTCTTTCCCACTCTGACCCCAGCCCCACTGGTGAAGGGAGCTCTCATCTGCGACATGTTCTCTTTAAATCTATTTCTTTCTTATTTTATTCCAATGCTGGACTGGTTGGTTCTAACCCAAAATACCTCTGTACTGGATGTTAGTTTTCAGACAGAGTAATCTACAAAGCCAACTCCCTGACACTTCTGTCATCACCAAAACTGTAGATCCTACTTTCAGAGAAGAAAAGGCATGTCAACAGAACTTGCAACACAACAGCCACAGAAAATTTCCCACTGATCTGCTGAGGTGTTTTCCAGATACTCTGAGGATGACCTACATGCAGGCTCCACGTGGCTGCTTGAAGTTTTGTTGTTTCAGTAAAAACTGACATGCTACTTCATTACCAATTACATAGAGATTTTTTGACCTGGACTTTTTCTACCCTATTTTGGATTTCCACTCTTTCAGGCATTCAGTTAGCATTAGATGAAAGAAATACTTGATTAATAACATCTGAATATGGATTTGAAAAAGCTACCTAGCACTAAAGAAGCCTGTACTCTATTTTTAATATCCCAAGCTCGTTCATCTTTCAGCTCCCAGGAAGTATTTTCACTCCTAATGGTGGTAGCAAAATAAATGCTATGAAGGCTAATCAATACGAGGCACCATTTCCAAAACAAACTGTAAAAACTTTGACTACCTCTGTAATCCACTGTGATATTTTGTCCTTTATTTCATTGCTAGCCCATAAAGAGCATTACAGATGAGGTAGTTCCAATGGTCTCCTTCTCATATATCTTACATGTTCCTGTAAAATGCACTTACAGTGTATTTCATTTGGGTGCTCGACACAAAACGATCCCTTATTTTCCAGAAGATAACATTCCTTGAGCTGAAGAAAAACACGTAACAAATCTTGTTCTATAAACTCCCATTAATTGCTTTATTTCATTCCAAAACACTGGAGACCTGTTGATCCCTTTCAATTTAACCAGCTGATAAAGTTATTTCCAGCTTTTCAGAAAAATTTGCAGCATTTAAAGAATCAGGCAGAGCTCTGTGCAGTGTATTGACTGTAATTCTCCTCTTCATCCACTTTCAGCAAACACGACTGCAAAACATATTTTTAGAGAGAATAAAAAGGTCATTTATAGCACTGTCAGAGATGTTTATTTTGTGGGTTTGTGTTTTACCAGCAATCACTACTCACTGCAAGTCTTGCATTGGACTTTTCATGAAGAATAAGTAACATTGGAATAAGAAAATATAAGTGGTTTTTTTGCTGTTATTTAACATGCCATCAATTCCTTCAGAGTAAACACCGACAAGCATCCTTGTTAGATGTGGCTCTGAATGTCAAAAAGGTCCTATGTCATTTTGTTCTCCTTTGTGGTTATTAAATGCCCAGAAGTCTGAGGTGTGAGAGAAATCTTAGAGGTCATCTGCCCCATTCTTCCCACCAGCTCATTCCTAACGTCTCGCTGTATTTCACTCAGCACAGTAACACAACAGCCAAGACAAGGAGCTTCCACCATTTCAGTCACTATCTTTCCAGCTAATGGTTCTCTCCAACAGCATGTTAATCCTTTTATTTGGCCCAGTATTTCTTTCTGGCGATGACAATCTCACCGTTCCATGTTTTTGTATCACACTAAGCCCTGACCGTTCTCCTCTAGTGAAATCCTTAAATATTATTGATCAGGGAACACGGGATCAACCACCTGAGGTAAACCTAAGTCAAGAGACAAGGGGGAAAGAACAAAGAATATGTTCAGTAATCCTTAGTTCCAACTTCTTCCTCTCTTGGCTTCTGAGGAGTTGTAGGTTGATATGAAGTCAGGTGAACTTGGCAGAAAAACTCTTGAGTAAAAAAAAAAAAAAAAAATAGGCTACTCCAGTTTCACCAGGGTCTACAAATAGAGCCCTTCCTGAAGAAACTGTGGCCCTGGAGAGCCCTGGCGGGAGCAGGATCAGGCTCGGGGT
The DNA here is from genome assembly GCF_000710305.1 of Buceros rhinoceros silvestris. Classification (NCBI taxonomy): domain Eukaryota; kingdom Metazoa; phylum Chordata; class Aves; order Bucerotiformes; family Bucerotidae; genus Buceros; species Buceros rhinoceros. The sequence continues at coordinate 27,121 of NW_010431063.1, read as the reverse complement.
GTCCCTGCGCGTTCGCAGCCCAGGGAACCCGCGCTGGAGCAGGGGGAGGAGGGAGGAGCGGCCGAGAGGGGCCGGGGTGGGCTGACCGCAGCCCCCAACCCCTGTTCCTCTTGTGGCAAAGAATCTGGAAAGATTCTTCTCTGTGGCGAAGAATCTGGAGAAAGATTTTTTTTTAAACTAGGATAACTATTGCCATCCCTTTCCCTCATCCAAAGGGCTTACAAATTAATTTCAGATTTATTAGGCACATTAACTTCATTGAGAGAGCAGAGAGGGGAAAATAGGCAGATGTGCTAAAAGAAGCAAGCAACTCTTGAACTCTTCAGCTGAAGTTGCCTCCTGCATGCTGCTATCAGAGCAAGACCCTGGCAGCGCAGTGGGGAGCGGCTGGACTTGATGAGCTTAAAGGTCTCTTCCAACCAGAGGATTCTGTGATTCTGCGAATATACCAACTAGCTGGAGTCACCTGCTGACCAGATGCTGCTGCAGCTGTGTTAGTCTCTTCCTAGCACTCTTACGTTGATTTTTGGCTTCACTGTAACTGAGAGCCAGGTCTGTTCCCCTTGACGTACACCTGTCACGGCTGTTGGCTTTTGATCAGCGTGGCAAGTCACTCTCACAAGCACCAACGTGTTCTGTACTTTAAAGATTGTGCTGGGAAAGCTGAGAAAAGGTAATCAGGCTGGTCGCTGGCAACTCTTCCTAGGAAAAACTCATTCTGGGGTGGTGAGTTTGCACCAGGATCTGCTTCGTACAGGTCTGAAAATAATTCTGTTCACATATAAGCAGAGCATTTTTATCCATTAGTTTTTGTCAAGAAACACCAAGATAGCTTCCTTCTTCTGCCTCAACCTTTTCCGCCTTTTTCTGCCTCAAAGATTGACAAAGGGGGATAAAACAGAATTTTTTGTCAGGAACATGTAAGAAGGGCTCTGTAATTTATACTGTCCTTTGAAATGTGTGGCGCTGCTTTTAATCACTTGAAGTCCAACACAGGCAAGTCGAGAACAGGGACACAATGAAAGATCACCTCACCAATTACCTGTACCTGCCGGAATTAGAGCAGAGATGAAGATGACACTGCGTATTTATGTCATAATTTCAAGTTCAATACTCTCAGGATGTGCCAAAATACATCTCTGTGACTGAGTGGACATGAAAGTCTCCCCAGCTGAAAAGTTGTCCTCATTTCAAGGAAGAAAAAAAAGACATGAGTAGTGGTGCTATTCATGGAAATTATGTCCGCTAATGATGGGAAAGCTGGAAATGCAAATTGAGAAGCTGTCAAGCCACGTGCAATACAGCTCAGTAACCTCGCAGCCATCGTGTAACAAAAGGGAAACAAACATCTGCAGTTTATCACGTTACCAGCAAAGACTCTATTATTCACATTACCTAAAGAAACTATTTTTGCTAATGACGCAGTCTGCAAATCAGAATTTCCCTGTTTGAACTTTCAGACACAGCTCAAACACACCCAGGAAAAGCAGAAATTGTAATCTGGTGTAAAAAGAAAAAAGCCCCACACAAACCACAAAACTATAACTATATACTACAATTTTGCATACATCACTCAGCTCTGTTATGCACCCACTGATCAGTCATCATTATTTTCAGATCAAAAGAATTAAATAATAAAAATCAGTGTTATTTTCAATCCAATACCAGTTGCACTGTCCTCAGCTGAATCTCTGTTCTTGGAGAAATACAACTCCACATTTAAGCACGACAAGCAACAACAGGCTTGCAGCCTTTTATGGCAAAAGACTGGCTGATGGTTCTTCTACCTTCATAAAAGATTAGGTGTGACTTTGGAAAAAAGTTCTCCCGAAGGGGTCAGCCTCAACTAGTCAGTGTGCTTTTATCCCAAGAGTCTGATTTTCAGAAGGGCCGTGTACTTAACTCTGCCTCCCTGGGTGAATCTTCACATTTCCATAGGCTTTACTGAAGCTTCAACCACCTGGAGCAGCCAATGATAAGACTCCTCCGCAGGCAGGCGCGAAGAGTTCAGGCCAAAAATAAAGCCCTGGTCCTGCAGTCGAACACAGCTTTAAAAGGCTCCCTCAGCTGCCGAACTCTCTGCCCATCTTAAAACTTTCATTCAAAGATCTGAGTATCTTGCAATGCTATTTCTGCTACTTTCTTCCCTCCTCTACCGTGGTAACATTACTTGCTCATTCTTGAGACGCAATGTGGTTTTTTTTTCAAGTTTTCAAAGCACATCTCCACGTTGCAAACAAATGCATTGGAATGTAAAAGGATTTTTATTTTCCTTTATTGAGTCCAAATGGATTAGGTACCATATTCTGTATCATGGCCTTAGGATGCTGTGTGGACTCAGAACTTTAGAATAAATTTATTAAAATGTTTTGTAAATCTCTGACTTGCAGCAAGGGGACTTCTGCAATCTTATTTCAAAACATGCCACTAAAATCCCTCACGTCAGGTATTTACACTCGGGGAGTGCAATTCCGTAACACAGTAAGAACGATCGGTCTAACATCCCTGTAGCACCCGTCTCGAGCTGTGAATTCATACAGCACAAAATCTGAGGAAAAACAGCAAAGCGCAAGTATGGAGTTCCTTACCTTTTCATCCCAGGTTCTGCAGGTCCAGTAAAAGCCTCTATCAGTGCAGCTTCATACAAGTTACGATGCCACAACAGCTGGTTAAAATCACTAGTACCTAGAAATGGTGCTGGGATCAAAAAGAACCTCAACCAGCCACAGAAACCAAACCACACCAGAAGGAAAGGCAGATCCCATCATCTTCTCTGATTGGAAAAAAGAAATTACCCTCTGTGGATATAATCAATTAGGGATGGAAAAAATCTTGGAACCTCTATTGCCCACACTCTCTCCTGTGCCTTTCACCCTGTGAGGTCCAAAGTTCCCCCTTTGTGTACAGATGCTTATACCATTCTGCAACACGAGGTCCTTCCAGATTAGCGATCCTAGTTAATAAGACCTTCTGAAGTCAACTTGAAGATAACCATCATCTTATCTTCCATTAAGTAAGACTCCACTGCCACTAAAATTGCTTGCAGTCTCCTCTTCCCATTTTTGAAAAGCTTTGCACAATTCCAAGCCCTATCTCCCCGCAGTACTCAACACATTCCCAGAAACATCTAAGGGGTTCTAAGTTGTGCAGATCAGCCCATCCATTACTCACTCATGCATGCATCAGCTTTGAAGAGCAATAGTTGCCAGGGGTTAGCCTAAAGCCACGACACTCCTCAGGTGTCATAGAAATAGGAAAGAACAGAAGATCATGCAGTGTAGAAAATGGTAAGGAAAACTAGAATCAGAATCACAGAATCCTCTGGCTGGAAGAGACCTTTAAGATCATCGAGTCCAGCCGTTCCCCTGCACTGCCAGGGTCCCTACACCATGTCCCTCAGCACCACACCCACACGGCTGTGAAACCCCTCCAGGGATGGGGATCCACCACCCCCTGGGCAGCCTGTTCCAGTGCTGCACAACCCTGATATCTAACCCAGATCTCCCCCAGAGCAACTTGAGGCCATTTCCTCTTGTCCTGTCACTTGTTATATGGGAGAAGAGACCAACCCTCACCTTGCTACAACCTCCCTGTCAGGTAGCTGTAGAGAGCGATAAGGTCTCCCCTCAGCCTCCTCTTCTCCAGGCTGAACACCCCCAGCTCCCTCAGCCGCTCCTCACAGGACTAGTGCTCCAGACCCTGCACCAGCTTCGTTGCCCTTCTCTGAACCCGCTCCAGCACCTCAACGTCCTTCTTGCAGTGAGGGGCCCAAAACTGGACACAGTGCTCAAGGTGTGGCCTCACCAGTGCCCCCAGTACAGGGGGACAATCCCTGCCCTGCTCCTGCTGGCCACACCAGTGCTGACACAAGCCAGGATGGCATTGGCCTTCTTGGCCACCCGGGCACGTATAATCTCCAGAAATGGGAACTACTTGACTAACTTAAAACTACAACTATTTGTCTCCCCTGAACTGAAAAGATCGCTTAACCCTCAGAGAAGAGTTGAATCTACACTGGAAGCAATCTGTGCAGTTCAGGGGATAGCGGAAGCAGAGCTTGCTAAGCAAAAGATTTAATTCTTATCTTTTGGTCACTCCAAATCCAGACAAAAGACAACTGGAACTGCCGTGGCCTCTCGAAACAAACACCTGGTATAAACAAAGCTCTCCTTGTTTTCTTTATGCTTCTTGAAAAAATGCAAATCTTTGGACACTCACTTCGCAAAGTACGACCTCTTACATTAAAGAGGAAGTATTTCTCATAGCCTTACAGATCTGCATCTTCTCAAAAGAAGAAAACATATTAATTATGGAGGTAAGAAATCAACGAGCAGTACTCAGCATAGCTCAAAGTCCTTCCTGACTTACACCTCGCGTGTTTCCAACCACTGCATTTCCAAGCAGAGCTGGGAAAAAACCTGTAACATAAGAAAAGACCCAAATTGAAAAGTACTCTTAAAATAAAAAAACCCAGAAAATTCACAAAAATATTTAAGCTTTGCTGTAGGAAAACTTGATATAAACTTGTTGATTATAAATCAAGCCTTAAATTACAGTAGGTACACACGGCTGGAATTAAAATAAAGAAAGAAAACTAAAGTCTTCCTCCATACACAGACACACCTTCCACAGACGTAAGTACCGGGTTTATCTGGAAATAATTTACTTAAGAATTCTAGGGTGATGTAGAGCAAAATTCTTTTTTCTTCTCCCCCTGCCCCTAACCCCCTCCACCCCCCCAAGTCGGATAATACTACAATGCATTGTTGAGCTGATTCTGAACGGTTTTAGGTTAAGAACATAGCTCTTACCAAATAGATCATGATGCTCTTCCAAACGTGGTTTTCAGAGCAAGTGGACTGTGAATATTTCAATAAATTCTGAGAAAACTTTTGGAGACTGCTTGCTTCCCTTTTAGGTAACAGAAATTATTCTTGCAAATCAATACTGAATTTTAACTACTAATTACAAAAAGTTTCTTATGCAGGTTAATCAAGTTGATACATTTGGTGCAACGGTTTCTATCATATTGCAAATCATAGAACCACAGAAACATTTTGGTTGGAAGAGACCTTCAAGATGATCAAAAACGCCATGTGGGTGTGGTGCTGAGGGACATGGTGTAGGGACCCTGGCAGTGCAGGGGAACGGTTGGACTCGATGATCTTTGTGGTCTCTTCCAGCCAGAGGATTCTGTGACTCTGTGAAGTACAACCATTAATCCACCACTGCCAGGTCACTACTACACCATGTCCCTCAGCACCACATCTGCATGTCTTTTAAACACCTCCAGGGATGGGGACTCCACCACCGCCCTGGACAGCCTGATCCAATGCTTAATGACCCTCTATGGAAACAAATTTTTCCTAATATCCTGGTGTCCTGGTGTAACTTGAGACTGTTTCTTCTTGTCCTATCGCTCGCTACTTGGAAGAAGTGACCGACCCCCACCTCCCCACAACCTCCTGTCAGGTAGCTGTAGAGAGCGATAAGGTCTCCCCTCAGCCTCCTCTTCTCCAGGCTGAACACCCCCAGCTCCCTCAGCCGCTCCTCACAGGACTAGTGCTCCAGACCCTGCATCAGCTTTGTTGCCCTTCTCTGAACCCACTCCAGCAGCTCAACGTCCTTCTTGCAGTGAGGGGCCCAAAACTGGACAGAGGACTCAAGGTGTGGCCTCACCAGTGCCCAATACAGGGGGACAATCCCTGCCCTGCTCCTGCTGGTCACACCAGTGCTGGTACAAGCCAGGATGCCGTTGGCCTTCTTGGCCACCCGGGCACGCTGCTGGCTCATCTTCAGCCAAATACCACTCTGATTTTCTACAGATTAATAGATCCCAGCAGACTTAGAAGAGGCAACTCACTACATTAGAAGAACTTGGTCAAAAGCTTTTTTCCCCCCACTTTTCTATCTAGAATGCCCATAAATAACTTCAATCACACAGAAAGGTCTGCCTAGACTTCACTATGCTACTTGCTCGATTAGAGACTACGAACTGGAGGAATAATTTGTCAGTCAATGCAAACCAGCATTCTTTACTCAACTGTGAAAGGGAAGACAACCCTTAAGAAACTAGAGCATGACAAGACAACAGGACAGGTTTTTTAATTAATTAATTACTTTTATAGCTCAAATTTAAAAATATTAAATCAGAAACAATTCAAGATTCTTGAAGAAAAATCTGAAACTATATACATGCATAATTAAGAATATCTAGATTCTTGTCAATATTTACTTCAGTTTTTTGTACAAGTTCTTTCACACAATCGTATTTATAAGCACGTCTGTTTAAAACATATGAACATACAACTTTTATAGCATTTACAAATAATTTCAATATATTTTCTTTCTTAAAAACAGCACGGTATTTCATTGATTTGAGAGATTTGGTTTCATCATATGGTACTGGGCAGGTATTCATCCAGTGGGATGAAAGAGTTATCATTATCCAGTTATCTAAACAACAATCATCCTACTGGTACCCAGAATTATCATATATGGCTTTAAATACCTCCCAAATGCAAAGGATCATCTCACAAGTACAAACTACAGCCCATCTGTGGGATGTTTCTACTTAAAGTCTCAAGCCTTTGTTTGGGTTAGATCCACAACGCAGCAAACACGTTCTAAGCACGCACTCAGAAATAAGATGCCCTTCTAATTTATAGGAAAAAACAACTCTGCTTCCAGTCAGTCAAGCACACATGACTTGTGTATAAAATGGGATGTTCGGACTTTTCTAGACATTCTAGCTACCTTCATAGATGGTTTGTTTTTGTAGGGTAACATGGTTTTGAACAGACAATATTTGTAGAGATTTACAGGAACCAAGTGAGAGATCCAAGAAGGGGAAGGATACCTTTTCCTCAAGTATTAACATTTTCCAGAAAAAAAAGTCTGAGGAGGTTTTTGTACATAACATGTCTGGCTACAATCCAGCCGGCCAGATCACTCTCTAGGAACAAGGTCTCGCTTCACAAATTAACTGAAGATTGTCAGCTTGCTTTTGGCTATGAAAAAACCCCAAACTTTTGGCTTTGGCAAATCAAGCGGCCAACCTTCGCTGGACACTTCTTTAGAGTTCCTGCACCGTCTGTTCCACCATTTGTTCCTCCACAGGCTGCATAGCTTCCTGAACATACACTATGAATTCCGAAGCCTCCCCACCCTGCGTATAGACCGTCACTGTCTCAATTCCCTCCACTTCATCCGATGAGACTACCAGGTGATGCTGTTCAGACAGCTCCACCGAAGCCTGCTGCAGTGTCTCTTGAATCATCAAAGTGTGATTGGCTGACTGCTCCTCTTCTTTTACCTAAGGAGAGATTGAAGAGGTTTCAGAAATTTCACTTTTCCAATTAGTACCTGGTATTGTGATGATTAATGGAAATACAACACAGAAATTAGAAATCAGGTAGTTTTGAAAGAAAATGTCAGTTCTACAAAAAATCTGTTGTTGTGAGCACGTCTGATTTATAATAAGGGTATCGCTAGACAAAATACACAAGCATTAACATGCCGTCTCAGTGAGATGCACAGAGCTGCAACGTTCTAGGAAACATCGGTCTTTGGAGACAGCTGTAATCTCTCAGCAGTTATTCCTTCAAAAGCTCTCTTATTTTAATAAATCTGAAGTCAAACAATTCCTCTAGTAGCATTGATATAAGAATCCGTAAAGAAAACCACATGAAAAAACATGTACTGTACTCATTTCTTTCTTTTTCTTTTTTTCCTGTGGCCAACCAATTGATCACAGAAGCAAAATTTTTGTTGTAAATCATAATGGACTTTTACCGGAAAGCTGAAAAGTAAATATTACTGATACAGAATCCTAAGACCTACTGCTTGTGAGGCAGCAACTTTTACAGTATTGGAAGGATAGTGACAGAAACAACTGAAAATAACAGAATTTTTACTGAACATTTTGCTCCTCATCAAAAACAGAAAAAGCAACACACCTTGGTATCGCATTCTAAAGAGTTCAGCCAGCTGTCTGTCGCTTACTAAACTACAGCCCGTACTAGAATTCAAGAACGAATCATAATTCTTTACCAGATCCACACAGAACTCCTACACATAGCACTGCAGGTCAGCAAAAACACATCAGAAAACTAAGTCATGTGGAGGCAATGCATCCTCTCAAGTGTTCGTGATAATGTGCTTTGGAGAAGAGAGCGGAATAGCCGGGTTTTGGTATGCAAGGTACAAGAAAAGGCATTTGTTAGATGTTTTCAGTACAAGATCACTCCCTGTGCCCGTTGAAGAGAGCTGTTTTACTTGCTGATCGTAAATGCCAGCCCACCTGCAAATGCAACACGCAGTTATTCAAATCCTCCTTCTTCTCTTTACAGATAATGGGTTGTTTTTATTAAGGCCTGTTTCTCTTTCATTTAGGCTTAGCAAATTGTTTATGAAGTAATCTTCCAGAGATAAATCACGATTATCTCTCCCTGTGAGAAAACAGCTGATTGAATTTGTAGGAGGTCACATTCTTTTCATACGTTTTTCATATCATCAAGTCCATCTATAAACTGACCACTTACAGAAATAACGGGGAATGATGACAGAATTGCTGGCTCACCTACGTCAGGCTGGAAAGCCAAACTCCATGGTACTTCCAATGACCATACCAAGCATAACAAGAAGAGAACAAAGGATTTACACCACCAGTTTGCTGGATCTCCGTGTCCCCTCCTATCCCAGAGCAGGATACGGTCAGCTCTTTGCAGCATAGAACTCATAAGCAATTTTAAGAACAGGTCAACCATGGCAGATTCTACAAAGCGTGGAATCTATATTAGATCAGAAAGGGGCGCTTTTTAAAATCAGAAGCCAATTCAAAAGTTCTCCTCCAACCCTCATTTATACAATGCTGTTTTGTTAACAGTACTACTAGAACAATCAAGTTCAAACAAATATAATTAAGAACAGTATTATTGCTTAAGAGAGGAGTGAGAACAAAAGCGAAGATCTACAGCAGAAGTTCCAAGGAAGTGTTTGACTCCCCGGATACCAGCAAGGAGAAAAAGTTCTGTGTGTGTGTTTTCCTGACACACTTTCCCAAGTTCAGTTTTTTCCCCTAAGCAGCCACTCCCATTGTGTATGCTGCCTTCTACCTTTATTATTCTGTGTTTGAAATACCTGCAAACGAAGATTTCAGGGACACAAAACCCCCTTCTATCACTTTGAACTTCCACTCTATTCATCAGGCTACACAAAGCTTTTCTCGAACAATAAAAGTATGCTCAGGGGTTAAATTATTCTGCGGTCTCATGTATGTATGTCAGTGTGCCTGTAACACAATGATGAAATGTATGTGGATTTTATCTGGTGACAGATTCTACCTCTGAAGAGAACCTCACCGTTATCAATGACCTTAATGCGACAGCACACTCATACCTACTGATGCTGCCTCTGGCTTTGTGGCACAGGATTCAGGTTACAGGGATAAAACTTCAGGAATGGGCTGCAGCCCTTTCCACATTCTGTTTCTTTTACCAAGAATAGCTGGACATTTTAATTGAAAGTTACTTTAAACAGCTCCTGCTTAAGCTCAAGCTCAACATCCTACAAAAGTGGGTAATGCTGGATGCTTGACTTGACACAAGAGCAGAAAAACTAATTGATGTTGTCACAGAATATGGGTATGACTGAAGCATCCTTTACTAATGGAAGCTCAAGCCACTCTTTGGAAAACAAGGAGCTAAATCATGAGAGAAACAGCACTGCTAATTTTATTCTCTTGTTCCTCCCCATACACCACCACCCCCCCTTGTTGGTTTTTTTTTTTAAATATTAAAGAAACCTCAAGCCCTATTGAAAGCAGTAGGAATTTTGTGAAGCCATACACAGGACTCCCTTTTCAAAACTGTCCCCTCCTCTTTCCTGAGGCTACTTGCTCCTGTGTCAGCTCCCATGTGATAGGAAAGGACACACACAAGATCTACTAATGAAGATCACAATAGGCAGAAAGTCTAAATAACTAGAGAATTCAGATAGGAAGCCACAGTTTAAAACATTAATTAAAACCTCACCGCTTGTTACGAATCAGCTCACAATTACAGCCCTTGATGCTAGAGACCCTCAAAGAAATACAGGAAGAGCAGTGTCTAGAATTCGGCCCTTTAGGTACTATAAAGTAACTTCTCCTGTGCTAGTGCACTGTCCATTATCCTTTGACAACACATCTCAGGCCAGAAAAATTACACTACGTTTCCTAAGAGCTGCAAGAATGCACAAGGCAATCTGAGAAGGATCTCGTACAGTCTCACTTGAGTCACTCTAAATAAAAACCCGTAAATAATTTTAAAGATAGTTTTGCAAGTGTACATAAATAACGAAGAAAGGAAAATAAATACAGCACTGCTGACATGAAAATGAAATGAAACCAGAATCTCATTCAAGTCAATAGCAGCAATCTAATACTTATTCAGTTTTATATCCTTTTGAAATGAAAATGGCCAATAAAGAAAGTTAATTTAACCTCCCTACTCAACCTTATAGATGTGGTTGCACTACCCTTGTCATGCAGGGTAAAGAAGACTAATGCCCTTCGTTCTGGTGTTTCCAGCACCCCGTATCTATTCTGGACAGCTATCTGTAATCCTTGTAGTTTGACAAATCACCACATTATTTTGGATATTTACATTTCAAATCAGTTCAGTGTTTACATGCTTCTGCTTGGTTCCTATTAGATTGTTCCACAGGGAATAGTCTCGAAACATTAATTTACATCCCTCACATTGATGAAACAGTGGGACAGCTGCCATCGTAATGAATGAAGTCACTACACTCAATTCTTTTCGTGGGCTCCTGAAATCTTCTGAGGAGTATCATCTAAGACCTCTTTTCTGTTTGAGAGCCAGCTGAAAAGCATCTGGCTGCTTATCCTTTGCTAAAGAACGACAGCAAGAAGCTGAAGCCACACTCACCTGGCACATTAAATCAATTCAGTACCTGCAGAATATCCTTTACTAGCTAAATGTGTCTCTCACAAAAGCCAATGGGACTTTCACCCCATTTCTTCACAAGAAGCTCACTTCTAAATTATAAATGTTCTTAATCTAAATATCCGAGGACCATCCAAATACATGTAAGTGACACTAAAAGTGGGTATGTCTTAGAGAAATTTCTTCCCTTCAAAATGAGCAAGTCTTTTTTAATTTGAGATAAATTAATTCGAGCCATTAAGGAAAATACAACTTCTTCCCTGAGAAGGAGTTAAAAAACATATTTGCAGCAAGATGCTAAAGCTGCCTTGTTATTCTAGATCTCACTCTGAGAAATGACGAGTATCTTCAACTTCCTTTGAAGTCAGCAGGAGTTGCAGGTCCAGTGATTAAAAGTGTCTTGCTGGGCTTGACCCAAAATCCTCTACAGAATCTCTCTCTCGATTTCAGATTGAATGCGGCCTTTCAGTTTACCACAAAGAAGAAAAGTTAATCACAGAGATCTCACAGGATTTAAACCTTACACTAGGTCCTATTTCTATCGAAAGACACCATACTAAGAAAATATACAACATACCTACAGCAAGGATTAAAAGGGAAAGTGAGTATAAGCATTCTAGATCATAGAGAGCACCGCGGTATGTGATGTGCCAGCCTACATCAGTGCCTACGGGACTGGCTCTACTGTTTTGTTCAGTGCCTTTTGAATGATCTGAACTCCCTTTCTCTCTGCTCTAGTTCACAGATACTGTGTGACAAACACACACAGAGAAAACGCTGTAATTTGATCATATGAACTTCTACAATAAGCTACAAAACAAAGACAATCGGGTGCACAATAGTTCCAGAATACGAAGAGACTTCAATTTGAAAGACTTGCTTCGCATGAATAAAAAATGCAAGGTGGCAAACCAATCTCCATACTGGTGACGTAGCTTTTAAAAACAGTTTTAGCAATTGGCTGGTTGGATATATCCTGACAGAGAGACTGTGACTGGCAACTTCTCATCTGGCAAAACACTGTGTCACCAGATCTCCTTCTGAGAAAGTATGGTGACACTGCCGTCATTTCAAGAGCTCTAACACGACAGCAACCTTGATTTGAGATGACACAGATGACACAGAGGCTGAGAAAACAGGGCCATCCGCCCCAGTCAAAATTTCCTTTGCTGGTATGGTCACGCTGAGCATCAAACTGCTCCACGTCCTAAAGAAATCCCAAACTTAATCACCCTGTACGTAACTCCAGGCACTGGCAAATTTTCTATATGAACACCAGCACCCAGCGTCGTGCGGGTACAAATCAGAGCCAGTCTGAAACGTAAGGTCTGTTGCTGAAGTACAACGTGCAGCAGCCCTTGACATGACAGCCATGCAAATATTATTAGATACTTATTTTTGAAGGTGTGTTACGCTGTAAAATTCTGTTGTGCGATGAGCGTCAAGCTGATGTGTAATCTTTGCTGGGCCTTGCCACCACTGCCACTTTGAAGAAAGTGACTGAAACCACAGTAGAATTTTACCGGAGCTTGAAGACATCACAGAATAAAAGGATGAAAGGAAATAAAATAAAGGGTGAAATGCATGGAATTCCAGTGTTTTCTTAAGCTTGATAAAGATCTGCTTAGTGAAACAGTTGATATATTTACTCTTCTGAGCAAATTATGTAGAAGACTAGGGTGAAAATAAGTTACTACGCTTTTCAGGAATAGAGTTAACCCTACACTCCAAGCTACAGAGGTAGTAAGAACATCAGTCCTGTCTCTTATTTCTAAATGACAGAAAACCAGAAAGAATTCATCAGCCAGTTACTGCAGCACTTTGGACCAGGACCTGCACTGTATGAGGTATGCTACACAGAAAAAGTATTTCATGCCCCAAAGGCCATGTAATTTCAATAGAAACTAAAAGACAGTAACCAGATACAGACAAAGGGAGGTGGAGGAGCACAACATGAAAGAGACAGCAGTAGTTTTGTGTGAGAGGCATTAATATCCATGTCCCAACAGCTTAACCACAGATAATTACTGTCATCGTATTTTCGAAGAATTGAGAGAAGACAATGAGGTACAAACTGCTCTTCATTAAAAATCCACGTGACTAATCACAATGCGGAAGAAGGTATTAAGAAACTCGTTTGAAGAAAGTAATGAGCAATTAAATCTTCGTGGACTGAGCAAAGGTAGTAGTCAAAATCTTTACAGCTGATGAGAAACTAAGTCAGAAAAGAGTAAAAATTCTTGGAAATGAAGAGAAGGTTTGATGTGGCAAAAAACTAACATCAAGTGAACAGAATAAAAGATGGTGATGTCAAGAGGGACACAGAAATGTAATCTTTGGATTTTTCTGAAAGAATTCAGAAGGGACAAAACATGATCTGTGAATGTCAGGAAAAAGACTATCAGAGTTAACTGTAGCATAAAATAATGATGGCTTGGACAACCATTTTACCTAAGTGGTTGAAATAAGAGACCACGTTAAAGTTGTCATGCGGAACAAGTCAGCACCGGTTGGCTAATCACCTGCATGTAAGGCCCAAGAACCCCACCTGAAGAGGACACCAGCTTTCTGGCTGCAGTAAGAGGGAAGACTTACATCCCATTGGAAAAGAAGGCAGACTGCTGATGAACAGCTGGGCAGAAGGACTGACATAATCATCTTAGTGATTAACACTAATGATTAGCGATTAACACAATCATCTTGGTCATCTTCAGAGCAAGCCTGAAGTGATGGCTCTAGAGCAACAGGAAAGCTTTAGAGGATAGGTGCAACCCTTACCTGGGACAGGAGGAGGTTGTCCAGACTGGCAATGTAACGTCAAATGTCTGTGTCTTACTCAGCTCGTGAAGCTCTGGATTTTTGACTAAAGCTTCTACATGTTCATGTGCTATGAGCAAGGCAGCATACAAACATCTGCAGTGCTCATGCAGACGTATTGTTCAGAATAATCCAGAATTAAGGAAAAGAACAGGGGTGTTGACATGGTGAACGACACCATGGGCATAGGTTAGCTGGTTTTGTGGGGTGTCGATTTTGTCTGGTTAGAACAAAGACGACAGCTCTGCTCTCTGGCAGTCCTCTGTGTATGAGGCAGGCAGGAGCTGCTCTGAATGAGGAGTGGCTTGTTCAGACAGGAAAGACAATGCTGAGGAAAAGATTTAAAGCACTACACAATCACCTGCTGAAGAGTTTCTCATATCAGGCAATAATTTCTGGTCTGGTATGACACACAAGTCTTACTACAGGCCTAAACATGGCAAATTAGCAGCCCATTTGTCTATCAGTATCTAAATGAAACAAAGACCAGAAAACATAGCAAGCTCCAAATTTAACTGATTACTATAGCATACTGATTTAAACTGAACCCAAAAATCTACTGTTCTGGTTCAGTAATTTGAGGCAAAAAGAAATTCAAATTTGGACAAAAAACCGTAGTTTCTATCTTCCGTTTCAAAGAGATTTGGTGCAAGTAATACAACGCATTTACAAAACGTAAATGAATTAAAACAGAAAGGATCTTGCTAGCGTTACATATTCCTACTAACGATCACTGGAAATGGAAAAGCAACTGCAACTAAAATTAGAGCTAATGGACACAGACCAAGGGGCAACTCTTCTGATGATGAGGTCAATGCAGTGAGCGATTTGGGAAATAATCTTTCAAGGATGCGAAACCCAGAAAATGCACTTTGACTCTTGTCACACTGGAGCGTAACTTCAATACACTACACAGTGAGAGTGTCCCCTCCTGTCACGGGTTAGGGCTGGGCTGGCCACTAGACCAATGGCAGATGCTCTCTATGAACCCTCTCCCTTTCCAAAGGGGAACAGAGAGGGAGTAAGGGACAGAGACTGATGGGTTGGAAAAGAGAACTGAACCTGCTGTAATGAGAATAATAACAATAACGAAATGAAATACGCACAAATATATACTATACCAACACCGAGCCCAACACCCCTGATGGCACCACATCACCGTCACCACTGACGCTGCGGGCAGACACTGGGGAAGGCCCAGGCTGGACTCACCAGCAGATGGGAACTGGATTCGCGAATGCACGGACTGGGGTCGAGGGGAATGCACGGACTGGGATCGAGGGCAGAACGGACAGAGTCCTCCTCAGACACCGGCCATTGGAGAAGAGAGCTTGACCCTTGTGACCCCTCGGCTTTACACCGGATATGACGTCTGTGGGATGGCACCCCTGGCTGGTCAGTGTGGGGTCACCTGTCCTGTCCGCTCCTCCCCGCAGCTGCAGCCTCTCCCTTACTGACCCCACCGTGGGACACAGGGCTCAGCAGTGACCTTGGTCTGCACAGCAGCACGAACAAGTCAGAGCCTTTCTGCACCCCAACCCCTGGCTGTGACTGTGAGCATCCAGCGCTGTCACTGCTGGGAGCAGCCACTGTCTGCACAAACACGCCATGAACTTCAGACAGTGCCGTCACCGAGCAGAGACGGAGCTGGGAAGGGAAATCTCTGAATAGACTTGGTTCTGTTCTCACTCCCATCAGGAGACCTCTGAAAAAAGTTAAGAAAACGGGAGTGCTCATTTGTGAGGGAAATGTTTCTTCACAAGAAAATCAATATTAAAATCAAACAAGGGTTTAACTTGGAACAAACTTCTTCTTCAAGGATCAGTTAACATCGTCATCTGATGTACATGCTAACTGAAAGAAGTAACTGGATGTCAAGGTAGTTTGGAGCTAAACACCCACTCTCTCTCTGTTCTAGTCCTCATACATCTAGACTGTGTGAAAAACAAGGCTTCGAGCAGAGACCTGCAGGCACTGCTCATCCTCCAACCCTGCCGCTACGTTCAGCACGGGAGCCAGGGAACAGTCCATCTGTATCAGTAATGGACTAAATAGCCCCTGCTAGCAAAACGAAAAAAACAAACCTAAATGATTCCATGTCCACCCTAAGGCTTGAGGGCAAAAGCACATCTGTAACAGGACACAGAGGCAAACGCGCAGAAAACAAAATGACTTTTTTTACATCCAGTCCCTCCGCCCCGCTGCGTGCTCTGTTGCCCCAAAACGGCTTTCTCCCCAGTTTCCTGTCTGTGTTTACCATCCACTCTGAACAGTATTTCTCACCTTTTCTAAGCCTTTATTAACCTCTTTACTTGTTATTCTCCACACCTAGCGCTCTTGGCTCTCACCTCTTCCCCAGTTTGTAACTTTTTTGGTCTTTAAGCAGGGCAGAACAACTCAAATATCATGGAAGGTCTTCACTAGTTCTCTCAGAAAGCGATCCAAGCTGGATCACCAGGAGCTGAAAAGGACTCAAACTGACACGGACACACTTCTCCTGTCACACTGTGATCAAAGCTTCGGTGTGGATTTTTGCCAATCTCAGACCATACTGGTAAAACCTCCATTAACATTTTTCTCGGGCATTTGGTATGGTCTGCATTCCTCAGCAGTCATTTCAGGCTCTAGACAGAGCTTTGAAAAGCCTCATACATGTGACACTATCAGAGCCAACAACAGTTACTATTTCCTAATCATAAACCAAGTTAAACAGGGCTAATTTTGCATTTTTGGGGGTTTAAAATCGTAAGCTGAATCCTGATGCAGGCTGAGATTGGTTACTGCTATGCCGTCAGAGGATTTTCTTTCCCAAAATCATTCCTATGAACAAAAAATACAATTTCCAAAGTCAGAACTGAATTTTTTTTCTTCTCTACACTCAGTTCAGGAGGCGAGGGCTTTGAACAGATAGTCTGATCTTGATTTCACCTCCATTATAATGCGTATTCATGACTTAAGACACTTGCAATAAGACTACATGCACCCCAGAACAGTAATTTAACAGACCACCTCAAACACGGTATCCTTTCTGTCTTGTGACTTAGTAGAAAACCATTTTTAATGCGTACCAGTTAGATCTACCTAATGCACTGGTCACCGTGCAATAGGCTGAAAAGGGCTTACGGATAAAGACAGAGTGTGTTTCTACAGGGGAAACCAAGCACTGCACACCAAAGGGATTTGAGCAGACAGGTGAGGGGAAGTGCTAAAGCACAAAGGTGGCAGCATTTCTGATAGATATGTCTGGGCTCGTACATCATTTTAAGGATCAAGTGCAAATGGAACTTTTATGGGTGAAAAGTAAGGAAGAGGACAGATGCGGGAGAAAGTTACAGGGAGGAAAAGAGAGGCAAAGAAAGCAATGCTATAGTGTAACATTTATAGTGTAACATTTATAGCAAAAAAAAGTACTTTCAAAACATTCTAATAACTTCTTGGTGCACATATAGAAATAGGAAGGCAACTTGCAAGGGCTAGCTAAAATGAGATAGGAAGGTAAGGGCTGATGCAAAAGCTGAGTAACGCACGTCCTTAAAGAAAAAGCAGAAGACCACTGTCACAGTATAAAAATCAAACCAACTACAACAAACATTGTTAAGGAAAAAAATGGATCCAAGCTGCTAAGCAAGGACTGGGTGAGGCCATTAGAGAACAAGAGTGGAAATCTAGTGACAGATGATGCTGAAATATTACTGACACTCTGAATGAATTTTTTGTCACACAACCCACAAGAGAAGCTGAAGGTCACAGAAGAAAGTGTAGAATAATCCTTCCAGCAGGAAAGAGAAAAACGAACATGTCTTAAGATCACTTCAAGGTTAACAATCAGGCACTCAGCATAATTAATACCTGACAGAGTCGTAAGTACAAATGAGTGATATCTCACACAAAGCAAGTCAGTATTGAAGAAAAAAGAAAAGCTGACAGTTCTGAACAGGGGAGGATTACAGTCACTTCAATAACATCTAAAGACTTCTTTCTCTCAAATTAGCAACAGATGTCGCTGTAATTCTGAAGCAATCTTCTGGTGGGAAGAAATGGAAACTAACTAGAACTGTGTAACAGATCAAACCCAGTTTGATCAAACACTGATTCATATAGAAAATTAAAAGGGGAAAATGAAAGAAAAATTTCGAAGGAAAATACTCATCATCTACAGACCTCACCTGGTCCTTGCTCTGCTTCCATAAAGCCCCCTAAAGGCAGCCAGCAGCCAGTCAGCTCTCAGCAGGCCCACTGCCACTGATCTGCACCCACCAAGTGAGAGGTCCCTGGGGCTGCCAGAGGAAGGAAGGAGCAGGTATGCCAGCACACACAGCAAACCTGCCAAGAGAGGAACGGTGCTTCGTGCGTCAAAGCAAGGCACTAGCAAAATCCAGGACAACAGAGGGAGCTCAGGATCACTCGGCTCGAGACGTACTTACATCCTTCACTGATTTTGCTTCTGTGCAACTTCGAGTTAGGGTGAAAAAGGCATTTTATATTAACAAGACTCTAAAGGGTGTGCGTGGGGAGAAAAGAAAAGCAGCAAGGAAATCCTGTGTTCTGAGAATTCCGTATGTGATTTGATACAGGAGTGGAGCTCGCAACAGTTTGACATCAGACCAGTGAGAGTCATTGATGTATACCAGGCGAGGGGAAAAGAGGTGATCAATGCTTAGCAGCTTGTGAACAAAAAAGGTGAGAATTACGGATTAAAAGGTGAGGGATGAAATTAATTTGGAATATAAACATTTACAGAAGGCTATCAGTAAATTCCGATGGTCTAACAAGGAAGACAACAGATTTCAAGATGAATCAGACATTGATCAGATTTATTAATTGGAGAAGGAAGAATTAATGAATTATGTATTTTTACAGTTTAACATCCAAACATCAACACCTTGTTTCTCCTTGAAAGCTGCTACTTCAGCAGTCACTTTCTCTTACACATTTAGCAGAAGGGGCTCAAAAGACGCATTTTCAAGGGAAGGGCAGGTTTTGGGCGTATTGACAGACAGCACAAACACCAATGGCTAATGCTGCATTCGACCCTGGGTTACACCACTTCATTGCCCCACAAGCCTGTCAAAGGTCAGCCACAGAACAGCACTGCAAAGACTAACCCCAACGGTTCATCTCTGGGGACAGTCTTACGGCACGAGGGTTGCAGAGCACGCACGGTTCTGCACAAGCCAAGGCCCTGCCATGCCCTTCCAAGGCCCTTCTGTACCTGGATGAATGCTGCGCCAAGGACCCCTGATTCTTTCAGGTAACAACGGAACTTAGTGCTAATGCACAGTGCAGGAAGGTTATTTTTAAAAGCCTGCTGGAAAATAGCTGTATTTTCACACCAACACATACATATATACATGTATTTGTTCCCTTGTATTTTACATACGTGCAAAAATGTATTTTTATATGTATAAAAATGAATGTGTGAGTGTATTTTTATATATAAACATGTAAGGGTGAGGGCATATAAACACATACACACACAACATGTAGTAAAAAAATAAGGAAATATTCTATGTGTCTTGCATGATCACTCAAAATTTAGTCCTGCAAAATAATACTGATTTCACAACAAATGGACGAAAATTAAATATAGCTGGTTTAGAGAAGAAGAGAGCTCTTACCTGCTTTACCACTGTCACAGTGCCAGGTGCCATGGTAACTACAGAAGCAACTGCGGTGGCATCGTGGGTTTCCGAACCCAACTCGATGATTTGCTGCAGGATGTTTACAGCTGTCGGATCAAGCCTTTCGCCTTATCAGAAAGACAGTAACTGTAGGATCATTACAGTGAAACAGTTCTACCGGTACGTCAGTCCGCTCCCGCCTGCCCCCCGGCTCACAGCGCTGTTTATGAATGTCAAAGGGCTCAAGAACATGGCGCTTTAGTAAGCGATCTATGGCAGGAAAGTATTCACAGAACAAATTTGCCTGAGGAATGCCAGAATCAGCAAGCGAAGCCACACTGATCATTTTTATGCCTATCTGAAAAAGATCTAGAGAATATATTAAACAAACAAACAACAGGTAAAACTCGTAACGGCAGCTGTAAATTAGGAAGCTGCAAGACTTTACAAACCCAAATGTGCCCTTGCCAGACACCCAGCCCGAGCAGAGCTGGAACTCTATACCCATAACCTCAGCAGCTATTCGGTGTGTTACAAACCCGCGTTCACCATCCCCACGCGCCCATTGTCAGCATGAGAGATGTCAGAGAGAAGCTGTCGGAGTCGTGTTAAACTGCCTTGTACTTGCTGTAACTGCTGTTGGAACTAGGAAGAAGTAGTAAACAGAATAAAGCGCATCTCTTAATCCCCAACCCTTTTAAACCGGGGTTGATTCTGTGGTGGGAATCTATGTCAGATAATCTCATTTCAAACAGAAAGCACTGACATTTTGTTATCCATGTAAGGAACAAGTTTATGCGAGCACTGAAACATGTTTGCTTGCTTAACTTTGTTTTCTCTGTGTCTTTAGACAAGATAGAACTGGTTTTCATACATAGAGGGAATATGCTGTAAGAGTGTCTGAAGATGGACATACTAAAAAGCAAATCATTCTATTCTGAAAAGGACACCCTCATGCTTAAAGTCAAAACCGTTTTGTACAGCATATCCCATGATCATGTTTATTTTAGTTTAAATATATATATATAAATGTAAGAAAAGTTCTCACAGGTTTTTACTCATTCAGAATTCCCAGTAAAAATAATATACAGAAATTGTCAGTAACATAATTTAACTGCAACATGCTTGGAAATTAGAAGTGAGAGTTTTCAAAATGTATCTGTATTATGAACCATAAAGACAACTGTAACAAACAATTGTAAAATTCCACCTTCTCATAACAGATGCCTTTATATATGTAAAACCCAAACATACAGACACCTACTCTAGCCTCAGATGTTTTAACACTCTCGGAAATCCGGACGTTTTTTCTTTTCTTTCAGTTTTTGTTATTTCCCATTTGGCAATTGGGATCTTATCCCACTCTTGCTTTTCCTCAGTCTGATAGAGAGTAGTTTACTTAGTCTTGCGTACCGTCAGAATTAAGTTTGTTAGTCCTGTGTAAGGAACGCGGTACATGAGCAACGCCACTGTGTCCCCTCTGCCGCCTGGCTGACTTAAGGCAATAGCTAGAGACCTGCCATCGGATACACACCACCTGCTCTGCCAAGGCAGCTGAGCTCACAACAGATTTAACCACAGAGGCAGGAAATGCCACACACCTGATAACACAGGGCAAAACAGAGTGTGATAAGTATTAATGGCTTACAGCTATAGAAATTCACAAAGAATGGTCATTTCTCGTTACTTATCCTCAAAGTAAAATATAACCTCCTGGAAGTAACTCCTGGGTGACAAACTTCATTATTTTTTGTCGTTTCACAGATCATATATATTCTATGCAGAAGAATTAGATATTCATGAAAAACACAAATGTTTTGTGTTCCAACCTAAAAAAGGTAACGTACCATTCTCAGAAGTGTATCTAAGGTTCTGCAACGCGGCTACAGCAGCTTGAGTGCCTTGAACATCTTCCCCAGCCTCCGTGATATGGACATACTGAGTGGATGCTTCTTCAGAAACTTCAGCAGTTAACTTGACAACAAAACCCAGACAAGGCATGAATCATCTCACTCTCTTTTTAGCAATTTAGAGAACAATGAAAGTTCTGAGTTTAAAGGAATGAGTTTTGGACAACAAATATGGTAACAAGAGTTACGGAAATACTAGCTGAAAGAGAAATCACGGAGAATATTGTATGGGAGTCAGGATAGCACCCCATCGTTCTCCTCTCGGTTCTGCTTCAAAAGTTGTTTTAAGTGTGCTCAATTTTCTTGTCTTCATTTTTGTTGCACAGTTATTTCAGAACTAACCACAGATTTCTATTGTATCAGGGTCTGGTAAGGACCTCGTGGGCAAAATTAGTTTATGATGCATGTCCTGGCAGATCTGGTAAAACACCTCTCAAGTTTGAAAATGGCATTTTGTTTTAGAAAAATTATCCTTTCCATAACCATGTTTTTTCAAGATGTCAACACGGATTCCTGCTCTGATGGGACTTGCTTTACAGCCATTACAGCAGCAGAGACATGGGGTCACAGACACCCTTTGCATCCTGGGTGTCCTCTTATTTTTTCAGGTTGGAAGCATCTACTGGGAGAACGTACAGAGAATATTACCGAAATGCACACGGGTACAATACTTTGAAGGACCACGTTTTAAAATGCTTGCCCTGTCTTCTTTGAATAACTGTCCATATAGAACCCACTCCGCTATTTTCCAAGGACTGAACATTGAATTTGTGGATATTCGAAAACTGTTAAACAAGAAGTGCAGGACAGCTCTTCCAATCAAGCGTTAGATTTACAGTGTAGGTTAGACTGCCTGAAATTTAGCAGAACAGGTCTTAAACTGTGGACATCAGCCAACTGCAGTTGACTTCTGGCTTCTTCCTCTCAATGGATAACAGCAGCCTACTCAGGCAGCGGAGAAGATTCCTCTTGTCGACCGTAATGTTTTCAATAAAAGTGTCTAGATAGTTCTGTGGTTTCCCCATAGCTTCTGCATCTACCGTCAGCCCTGCTCTGCAAGAGGAACGGTCTTCCCTTCAGAACCATTTGCTATGCACGTGACAGCAGAGGACAGCCTGAAAGGGTAAGCCCTCTCAAGGCAGCTGCCCTTTCCCACCCAAACCAAGAAAATTCAGGTTGTTCCTTTGATTTTTTTTTTTCCTGACTCAGCTTCTTAGGTCTAATAAATTTTCTAACGTCTGATCTTAGCGATACTGTCATTTCCTGTGTACTTCAGACTGAAGCTGCAACCACAGAACAAACGATAGAAGAGTTACTCTGTGTAACAATACCATTCTTTTAGCTGATTAATTGATAAATTCAGTTTTCTAGATTCTAAACTTTTCTGGACCTAGACATAAGCATTTTTTTTTCCATTAATCGATATAAGTCTGCAGCTTTGCATATCTTGCTTAACTAACCCCAGTTAATATTCGGCCCATTACAAAATGCGGGAAGTTTTTCAATTACACCTTTTGCTAAAACTTTCACCCCTTCTGCTGCAAGCAGAGGACTAGAGCCCTAACGTGCAGAAATAAGCGCTTACAAGGTTGTTAATCCTACTGATGTTGAAGCAGTCAAGCTTAACAGCCATAGCAATGTACACATTCAAAGTGGAGATGAGATGAGATGACATGACCTCCTGATCTTACATAACGACCACATTTTTGAATACTTCTTATTCTTGTCCTTCCTTTTCTCACGAGACTTTTTAAAAATCCTAAGCCAAAGCCATGGCAACTTTGCTTTACCTCCCACTTGGTCTCCCCATCATGTTCCACTAGCTTCATTCCATGCTTGTTTTTAAGATGTCTGTTGAACTCCCATTTTGTACCATACACAAAGCTGCAAACAGGACACTTAATGCCACCTGTAAGGAAACACAGATAAATTTACTGAGTTATTTTCATACAACTTATTTTTCAAGGCAGAAGTATTTAATTTGACCCCATCTCGATCAAGCCACATAACTGTAATTTAGAAGGGTTTCCTTTAGCCATCTGTCCAACATGGAAAAAGGGGGGGAAAATAAAGTAGTTGAACTCTCACAATGCTTAAAGGGCAATATTGGATAATGGTAATGGAAGGAGTCTGGAACAACTCACCTATCTGGGAATCTATAGCAGTCTTGCTTCCCTGCCTGCAGGCTTCCTGCTGGTGGGTGTGAAGTTGC
>NW_010431063.1:0-3526 GCF_000710305.1 Buceros rhinoceros silvestris | reverse complement strand
GCTGCTCTCATCTTTACCCACGTCTACATCTCTCTCCCTGGGGAACCCCTACCACAGCCCAGACAGAAAGAGCGAGCAGGAACGGAAAACTACTCGCATCAGTCCAAACACAGCACAACTCCCTCTATTCAGTCCATGTAGGAAGTACTGGTTTCATCTCCCAGGGGCTAGACATTAAGGGAGATAGTCAAACTGTAACAGAGAGAACATAAATTGCCAAGTAAATAATAACTTATCTACGGGGTCAGAACTTGCGCCTGCTAGCAGTGGCAGATACGTTTGCAAGCAGAAAGTTTTTTCAAGGAATGACAACATACTAAGTTTGACCAACCACACCTCATTTCTTTCTTGGCCATGAAAAAATACAGTCTGTGCAGAACCATTCCCACAGTTACGACTCTTGGCTGAAATTCCAGTGTAGCAGCACCAATGGAGACCAGTCCTAGTTTCCAGGTGAAACTTCTTTGGAGTCTCAGGGTGTCAATGACTTACGTTCAGCTTTAGGCCCACTGAAAGCAAAGCCTAGCATGTTTTAAATAATTCTTAATAACAACATTGAGTTCTTAATATTTAACACGCGCAGTAGTGGCATACTTGAACAATTTTAGAAAGATGTATCTTCTCTAAGACAGCTGCTCTACTTTTCCCAAGCTTCAAACAAACGTTATTAAGTTTTTTGGTACGTTATCAAAGCAAACTAGGAAGAGTCAACAAATGACAATGTCATCTTCAGGCAGCAAACTTTGCTTTTGAGAGTTTCTGCTGTTCATGGTAACGTACAAAACTGTAAACATAAGTTTTCTGCCTATCTACAAAATGATGCATAGCATGAATTTAGCACCATGTTTACTGGTTGAGTATGCAGCTTCACAGGTAAAAAACTGAGCACAACAAAATCATAAGCACCCAATTTTCTACACCAGAGCGAACAGCTTTTCTTTCTTTTTCTCATGGAAGTCATTGGTCAAATGTCACATCTCAGCTGCTTGTAATTATGCAAATGAGTATTTCTCTTTTTTCGCCTTTTGACTAAAGCAGAACAAAAATAACCTGCATGTGATGAATGGATGCAGTGGGTGACCAGAGCTCACTCTGACAAACCTAGCGGCTGGGGAAGTGCATTATGCTGCTTAAGGAACCATGGCACCAGGTGGCTGACTCCACATTAACACATTAAAAAAATAAATGATGACGTGCCCAAGATGTTCAAATGCTTCAAATATACATCCACAGGCTGGTTATAAGCTTGGTCATCATTGCACATAGTCTGTCATGAATAAGGTGATTAGGAAAAGCAATCTGGTTTACAGTACTGGAAACCCACCATATGGTTGTCTACCACGCAAAGAGAGATAAACTTTTTATTTTGATGAAACAGAATATAACTACACCTGGTTCCTAGGGTCTTTCCCTGACATTTTTCCTATAGAATTTCCCCTCTTTGCTCTCAAACTATTTTAAGTCTTCACCAAGCCTCACTATTACAGCAGATGCTCAACACTTCATTTCTAGGGAAAACGGAAGTAGTTTCCCCATTAAGAGGAATTCAAAAGTTCACAAAAGCAAAATACCTTTGTTCAGATAAGGACAAAGATATTACCAGTTACAGAAAATGAAATTAAATATTCATTTGAAACCAATCTCTAGTGTTAGGGAAAATCTGCTGTTGTGAAAGAGAGAACAGTTTTCCGCATTACTTTGATATTGAAGCTATTATAACAATACACCAGAAAGATTAAAGCTGTAACTTTTGTCATTATGACTTTAATTAAAGAATAAATAATGGAAGCATAGAACTAAACTGGTCATATATAACTCCATGTCAGTGATATGATATGAAAGCTTAGGAAAAACTAATTCCTAGATGATTCTTTACAGCAATGGGTAAAAAAGTCAATGAATTACACACCTGCTCTACTTTCAACACCAAACCTGACATCTGCAACAAAATAATGCACACAGGTATTACACAGCTCCACTTTTTCACCATGGCATTGACATTTATTCTCCAAATTATTTATTTATTTATTGGGCTAAAATCTCCGTAAGACGATTATTATTTTATGTGAAAAGAAAGCACGTGATGACAGTGGTATAATAGAACAGAGAGGCCACAAGTGGATCATCAGGTACATACTGCACAACTTGCTGCGGGAACACAGAGAGAATCTGTCTCCCAGAGAGTGCAGAAATAAGCAAACAAAACAATGGATGGTAGGGAGTATCAGAGAAGAGAAAAGAAATCGTTTTGGGAAAATTTTTATCTATCTGACTCACTCAGCACAAAGCAAATGGAAGAAAAAAGGAAGCTATCGAGGCAGGGTCTTACAGAAATCCTCGTGGGGAAATGCAAATACAACACTTTTGCCCCCTTTGAAGAATACATCAAATCCTTAGAGCAGTATGGCCACATGTGGCCTTTATGACATTACTAAAATCAACAACAGATCATAGACTTCTATTTAAACCCACAACAAAACCCAACCCCCCAAAACCCTCAAGCATTTCTCTGATCCTGGCTGATCCCAACTTCTGATGTAAGCCCAGATACGAAATGCTGTCCTCTGTCCCTGGCCACGAACATGATTCCTCTTCCATTCTGTGACTCATTCATTTACTGATACACTCGTTCTAGGAATCACAGAGTCCAGCAGCCTAAATTCATACAAGTGTTTCCAGTCAAGATTATGTGCAATGTCTGCAAGGCAGTCAAAAAACAGTCAAGAATAG
The DNA here is from genome assembly GCF_000710305.1 of Buceros rhinoceros silvestris. Lineage (NCBI taxonomy): Eukaryota > Metazoa > Chordata > Aves > Bucerotiformes > Bucerotidae > Buceros > Buceros rhinoceros. Next base: position 796 of record NW_010431063.1, on the reverse strand, counting down.
AAAAGAAAAGATGTGCAAGTATGAGGCACTTCAGTCTGGGCTCAGTGGGGACCTTAGAACAAGCAGAGTATGAACCAACAGGTACAGACAGACTGCATTAGACATTAATATGTATTAGTTTGCATTCTTACTTTTTTCCCCAAGCCCTTTCACTTGCTGGTTCTCCTGCCTTTTCCTTTAATCGCAAAGGACTCATTCAATATCAGATCTGAAGGGTCTTCTTCCCTGATACGAATACATGAATAATTTTCCAAAATTGTTTTTCAGCTCTGTGAATACAGTGAATTGAAACTTGGTAGAGGCTAGTCAGACCGCACGGTGCAGCTGCTGACCCATGCAGCTCAGAAACACACACCTTGTCATACTGCATAATACGCCCACAATTATCTGTTTGTGCTGTGTGACCCAGACACAGAAGATCTTCTGACTTCAGAATCAGCAAAATTTTTATTAACTTCAGTAGGACTCATGTTTATCACCTTCAAATGCAAATCCTAATTAACTAAAGTCTCCCACAAGGAACACTTTCTTTTCCCCAGCGAAATACCACAACACTGAGGAAAAAAAATGACATTTCACAGAATCCTCTGGCTGGAAGAGACCACAAAGATCATCGAGCCCAGCCGTTCCCCTGCACTGCCAGGCCACCACTAACCCATGTCCCTCAGCACCACACCCACACGGCTGTGAAACCCCTCCAGGGATGGGGACTCCAACACCTCCCCGGGCAGACTGTTCCAACGCTTAATGACTCTCTGGGGAAACAAATTTTTCCTGATCTCCAACCTAAATTTCC
>NW_010431062.1:15386-35906 GCF_000710305.1 Buceros rhinoceros silvestris | reverse complement strand
TATATATTATTATATAATATATTATAATGTATATTAATAATGTAATAATTAACTGAATATTTAATATATAATTAATTATATGATTAAATATGTATTAATCATATATTTTTAAATATATATTGTAAAATAGAATGATCGAAATCCTTATGAAAATATTACAGCAATGCTCTGAAGTAACTGCATACAAAACCCCACACATAAAACAAGAGGAAAAAAAAATACTTTCGGTTCCTAAACCTCTAGAGCTTCAAATACTGTAAGTTAGTCTTTGCCAAAAAAATATAAAGCACCATTCCATAAACTCCCTTATGATCAGTAATTTGAATCCATAGGTTCTGAGAAATGCGACTTACATTTACCAGACTAAAGGAAATATTTGTAAATAAAAAGCGAATGGCAGATGCCTGGTCTCTGGGATGATTCTCAATAAGGAACATGGTTGTTCCCTTGTCAGCAATCTATCTTGTAGAGGGAAAGCTGGCAGGGTCTGTGTTATTACTCAACAAAACTCAGTTGAATTTCCCAGCATAGCATCATACTTTCAGCGTTCCTTACTCAGGTCTAGAGAACTCTACGCTCAGGGCATGGATAATTAAGGTATTCAATGTTAATCATCTGAGTATAGGAAATACCAGCAGAAAAAAAAACATAAAATGCCTCCAAATCTTCCAAGATTATATCCCTTGAAGATAAAGGAGGCAGCATCTTCACAAAACCTCATCCATGACTAAAATTTTGCTTATTTAAAGGTCTGGAGAAAATGTAATTAAAATATGAAAAGGTGCCAGGACACACTTAAGTACCCATATTAGTCTGTATATCACCTCTTTCATCCACCCAGAAGGCACTTAGTGTGTTTGACACGTTAAAGAAATCCAATGAAGAGTAATATATATGCCTCTCTATATTTTTTAATGAAGTGGATGAATTTTTCAAAATATTAAAAGTAGATGAAACACACCTATGCAGTTCAGAACTCATAAATGCCATCTCCCTAAATGCTTAGAATTAGTGGCCTATGAACAGGCATGTAATTTCTGATTTATATGTAAGGTTTTTTGTTGTTTAGAGCACAGCTGCTATAAAGAAAGATTATACAGCTGACCTATAAATGAAATCCACAACTGGATGTCATAAGACTGTCCAAGGAAAAGAAAAAAAGGAGATCAAGTATATCTGTGCTTGGACAAACTCATGTATGTCACACACACAGGTACACCATCTGTCTTCCATGTTGAAGAGGATCACTTCAAGCAGTTAGCTATCAACAATACTTTGGAAGATCTTGAAACATGGTTAACAGAAGTGCACAAAGCTTTAATTTTAAGTTGAATATATGCAAACATGTCCATTTAACTTTTGGGAAGGATTTGGAACATTCATTGTAATTAAGGATAATCAGCTAAATTCTGAAGGCCCTTTATCCCTACACTTGATCGTGTAATGAAATCCATCGTAATAACAACCAATTCTATATAGGGAAATTTAAGATTACGAACTCCAGTGTGAACATCAACAGCAAACGGAAGCACCATAATGCTTGTAACAAAACTTGTCCTATTTGAGAGTATATCATTAAGCCAAATTAATCCTTCAATCTCTGAACCGTGATTTTTCCATACAATCAATTTGAGTTTCATCTTTGACAGAACTGCAATATGTAATTTTCTCTTTTAAATACTGTGAGGAAGCAGAGTGATGAAGAAAAACTGAGGTACCGTATGTCCCAGTGCTTGAAAGAGCTTGTAAAAGGGTAATGGAAACATTGCAATTGCTGACTTTATGAGATAAGGAGACAACACAGTTTCTCTATCTGATTTTTCCACTCCCTAAAGCTTAAAATGAAGACAACAATGTTCCTACAAGCTGGTTTCAGCAGATGTACTAAATACGCCTATATAACTGTCCTAATTTACTAAATGTAAGAAGTTATCAGATTTCTGCTGTAAAACCTCATATTTTGCTATTTTACATCCCTTTGATACAAAAACTCAGTGCTAGAACTATCCACAACAGTTAATAAAAGCAATTTTTAATTTTATGTTATATCTGGCCTATTGGCTAATGAGCAATCGTGTTTAAGTCTTACTATAAACATCTACTTTGGAGAAAAATGTTCAAAGCAGTTACCACTGCAAGATTGCTCTAAGTAAACTTGTTTTTCCTTTTAACAATTAATTAAAATGGATTCTTTCAGAATAGGAGTGAAAAACAAATCACAAACTCTATTTTAAAACATGGGGCTATTCATGACAGTTCTGTAATTTGATTCATGCAAATCCGCCAGGGATAAAAATCAACCACAATTTAATTTCAAACCTTTCGCTACCAGTTGTTGAACAATTTATGCACTACTTTTCTATTTTTACTGCAGGATAATGACAATGATAAATGCTTTTCCTTGGAAATAAATATTCATTAAGGAGGCTCAGATCAAGACTATAGCCCCTTCCAAAAGCCCATGAATGTGCAAGATCCATTTGCCTCTTCTAAAAGATTTATTTGGGAGGAAGATGGAACGGTGCCCACAAATACATCTCATAACAATTTAATAGTTCAGTTAAATTACACCTATAGCAGTCCTTACTTGTAACCTCAGTAATCAATATTATTGAAGTAGGTGTCAAATCCGAGAATACCGAATGTTTGTGGGTGAACAACAGATTAGCTGTGGACATAAATCAGATAAATATAGCCCAAATGTATAGCATTAAGAAGCATTAAAAGGAAGTCAACTACAGCTTGAGGTAGGTCACTTTTTTTCCAGCCAGCCCAGTAATGACCATGAGTTCACAGACAAGGACCAAGTGGTGGCTCATTGGCCGTGTTTTACAGGGTCTGCGACTTGTTCTGCGGCGACGAGTCATTCTATCAAAACGGATTGTTTAAAATGAAAACACCAACAACATTGGCATGTTGTGTGCTTCAGTACTCAGAACTACTTTCATCTACTGGTACTAAAACAGATGAGGTAAAAGGAAGGGCCTACTGTTATGTCACACAGTCTTATCATCAGTTACGTGCTTCCTTGGCTCCAATACCTCACTGTTCTGCTCCGTCACACTCTGCTGCCTTGATAGGAAACGGAAATCGGCTGAATTTTCAACAGCTAGTGAGTATCCGTGTGTGTGTGTGCGCGCGCATTATTTTAGGTACCTAAAATGTATAAGATCTATTTAGTTATAAGAATTATCAATAGATGTGCTTTTATAGAAGCTAGTAATAACATATTATTGTGGTTTTGTTACATTTCCTCTGCTGTGGAAAGAGATAAATGGGCTCCTGCAGAGGACAATCCAGAGTACCCAGCCAGAGCCCCTGCACTGATTCTCCCTCTAAGCTTCTTTCTTATAGCTGTCTGTAGGAAAATTCCAGCCTCTTCGGTCCAACATTTCCTTTTGTTAAAAGCTTCCCTTTCCCAAAATAATCACAGAAAAATGGAAATGTGGTCTTCTTTTCGTTTTGAAATTGCTGCAATTATATACAGCACTTAAGCATGATTTTTTTACAAGGCTTTCCTCATACAAACATTATTCTGCAAAACCTGATAACTCATTCATCTAGTTAGGCTTGCAAGTTTAATCTTATTCTCTTCTTACGTCAATTTCGTGTTGGAAAAATTCCACCAATTTCAAAGGATTTCACTGTTGCAAGCAATGAAGGAACCAGACAGTAATATTTAAAAAAGTATCAACAATACTGACTTAGCTTATCCTTAACCACATTATCTTCCTACTGGACACTATTTTCTGTTTAGCTAATTAAACTGCAATAATTGCACAGGGTACAGGCCCACTCAGACTTCAAAACTTTTTGATCTAGCGCAGAATGTAACAACTACATTTTACCTGGTTTTGTCATTGTTTTAATAAAAAAAAGTCTTAAAATCAAACACTAAAATAAAGCTTCAAAGATTGGATGTGGATAGAATTACTTGCTAATCACTTCAAATTACAAACAAACACAAAACCAAAACTTTAATCACCAATTCACAACTTTAAATATGTAAGAGCTGCTCTCCATCCTTTCTCTCCCAATCAGGGACGTACTTTCCAGATATCCCAATGTTTGGGGTTTTTTTCTGCCAAATGCAGGAGAAACAGATAAAAATAAATTAACTCTTGAGTGTTCTTACATTTTGCACCAATTTGCCTTCAGATATAAACATGCATATATGCACACATCACAAAGAAGGGCTGAACACTGATAAAACAGACGACTCTGAGGGTGAGCGCAGACTGACAATAAACAAAACATTGAAATCCCGTCATGGTGAGAAAAGTTTTATGTCTTACCTTAAGACACTCCTCTTGTTTGAGGAGATCCTCACAATCCTTAGCCTGCAGCACAGGAGAATTAAGGCGCTCTTCTACTTCAGACAAGGCTTGCAGAAGGTGGAGGATCTCTGCCAGGTATGTAGAAGGCACATGAGTGGTTTCCACAGTCATGGTTTCAGTCACCACAGAAGCTGTAGGTTCAGTTGTAACTGTTTGCTGGTATAGATACATAACAGAATGCTTCCTTTAGTTGCTGAACACTACACAAACTTATAACTTAATGCAATTTCCAGTTCACAAACTGGAAACAATAAAAAAGTAATTTCTAGGTGCAAATGCAGGAAATATTTGAGGTTTCTGACACAGATCACTCACACTCCATTTGAGTGGGTAGGTACTAAAATTAATCCATGCAAAGGTGCTGAAACTTCTCTGCTCCTACTCTCCAAAGAAATGAAGAAAGGAAATGCTCTGCGATTATGGTGCTACCGAGATTTTACCGCTAGCCCTTTCATTTTAAATCCTCTGTCGTTCATCACAGGAATTCCACGCTTGGCGGGTCTAAAATATTCAATAATTTCAAGGTGTCAAGTAAAATAATATCTTGTGTAATAGACACAATTTCTTAAATAACATGCAACACAAAACAGCTAGGTCAACTCAGCACTTTCAACACTATGCTAAAATTTTTCTCTTTGAACTAGAAAGTACAATTTGGAATTTCATTATTTGAGAGGTGTTTAATGCATTCATACATCTAAAAGAAATACTGGTAACGTTCCTCTTAAGGAAATCAAGGTTTTTTTTTATCTGCACAAATATGGAAGAGACACCCTATTCTGAAAGCACTTCTATGTGTCAAATGTAAAGAAATCTCAGCATGTTTTGATTCCAAGAAAATAGTTGATTGATGGCATTTGGAAAAGTACTGATATATAAGGTGACAAAATAGTGACTGTTTATATAAACATGCTATATTTCTGATTTGGTGTGTTTGGTAAAAAGTAATACCAAAACTGTGCTTTGGAACAGGGAGAACTGTGATTGCTTCTTTTACCTAAACTGAAAGACATGATCACCTGCACGTCCATTGGAAAAGACAGAATTTAAAAGATGTACTTTGTGATTTCATATGTTATTATTTATTTGTTTTGTCACATTACATAAGATTTCTAGCGTGGGCCCAAGATCTATTACATATCATATCTGTCTTCTCAAAAATAGAAACTTTACTTATTGAGGTCCTTAAAGAACTTTTACAAGCAATTACTGGTAAACTGTCTTTCAGAAATCATATTTAGGTGCTTCAGTCCTAGTACAAATAATAATGGATTTTTGGAGCCAAATATGTGAAAGACAGTGGATCAATGGCCCCGAAGAAAACAGTATCATCAGTTAGCTACACAACATGTAAAAGAAAACAAGAACAAACACTATCTTGCACATACCTCAGCAAGGTGTCTTATTTTAATTTATCTATTTGCCCTGTCCGTCCTTTTATGACATGTATCTCTCCTCAGTTATCAGGCTGAGTAAACTGGTTTTTCAATATTCTCTAGAGTCTTAAAATCTGCATATACACACACTAGAAGATGTATGCACATCACATATAATGCCCACAAAGTTATCCCCAGAGTTGTGTTATGTCGCCGCATTTCTTATGCAAATTAAACTGCTTTGCTTACACTTTTCTCACTAAATGACTTATTCAGTACATCTGCTAACATTGAAACATCTCTAATTACCATATCACTGCTTTAATTTTTATTATTTAAAATCGATTGCTTTAGGAAAAAAAAAAAAGATTTTGCCCCCCATATGTTTCAGATATCAGATACTCTGCAAAAATAACCGTTCACCCCAGTGAACCTAAAGAAAAAGCTGTCCCAGATGATTAGAAAATGTGAGATTCTCAACAGGTCACTGAGGCGTGTGCCAATATATTTTCATTCCTCAAGACTACACTGTGACATTTCTACATGTAGCAAAGAACTTTAGACCCACTTGAGGAACATTTTAAATACAATTTTATTTCTCTTCTTGACTGAGAAGACAGAATATTTACATTCACATGTAATGTGAATGAAAAGAGCATACTGGGTGTGCAATGTTATTCATTCAAAATGAGGTCACATGAATATGTAAAGTGACACACAAAATAGTTTTCATAGTTGTATTAGTTTAATCTATTTTTATCAAACCAAATTGAGTCTAATAACTATGTACACATACATGTGCACACATACATGTACCCATGTGTATATAAAATAAAATCTGTGCCTTCTTGCTCTAAACAATTCCTGTAATCAGAAAAAAATCAAACAGAAGTCTGATGTGTGAGCACTTCATGGTTATCTTGCTTAATTATTTATATTAGTGCCAAAAACGGGTACCATCTTTCGAACACTACTACAAAGAACTCATATAAAAACACTCCTCAAGGCAAAATTAATTAAAATCAGAGTACAGGACTGACCCTTGTATGACATATGTGGTTTAATAAACCTTTAAAATATGTGTAGTATTTAACTCCTGTCAATGTCAATGAGATATATGCAACTACCCTTTACAAAAAAATTTACATACATATTTCTCACAGTTGGAGGATTGCTTGTATCGTTCTACAGAAAATATTTCTCAGGAGATTTCTAGTCCAAGCAAATCATTAACATTGATATTGTTAGTTAAATTGTAAGGAACTACAGCCAGATAAATACACAAATGGTCTGATATTTGAAAGTAGAGGGCTACCAGAACCTGCCCTCATATTTGGCAACATTATTTAATGCCTCATTCTAAGAAAAGAGTAACAATACAAATTAATTCGTTTCTGAATACTGTTTAAATAAAAGTGTTGGAAATTTGATACAACTTTAGAAATCAAAGGTTAAACTTCTTTTACTTTAGTTGTTTTTTCAATAGGTGTTTCTTTTCTTCTGTCTTTCTCTCATCGACCGACAGTAGCATAACAGGATCCAAGGCAGAAGTTGGCATCTTGCACTAGGGAATGGAGGCTACGCATATTCAGAACCGACAACCTGGAAAAATCTTTTGGCTTGTCCCTGTGTTTGCTGGCATTGCCTTACCGTAGAAGACACAACGACCAGAGGCCTTCCCTATATTCTGGACAAATAGCTTTCCTAGAAATGTATAGCTGAAACTGAGTCATAAACTAACACCGTAATGAGAAAAGACTTAAAAAACAAAAGGAGATTGTATCAGCTGGGAGACATTACTATTAAAAATAATACTCACTGAGTAAAGGTGTATGCCATTTCTAATGGCAAAATGGGTCATCAGAAGTAAGGTAGGTTAACATTTTTTAAGGACTACAAATAAGTAAGAAAATGGCAATTGAATTTTTATGTAATAGTATAGGAATTATTTTGAATAATTTGAATCTGACAAAGTGTCAGAATACTTTAGTTAGTAACTTGAAAATACTCAAAATCAAACAATATTCTAAAATAATATATAATATAAATAAACTGTTAAGAATGATAGGGAAATGCTGGTGTAAACAGTCATTCCCTATTTGTTATTTCTGCAAAATTTTTCTGATGTTAATTTATTTTGTATTTTTACTTGATTGTCTGTGATCTACATGTGTAAATTATTTCTAGTCTCAGAATAAATGTTTTTTGGGTAAGGCTTAACACTTCATGCATTATTTTTCACCAAGCATTATCTCTAGAATAGTAAATGGTATTTTCTTTCCCGTCATTACATATTTCTAATTAAGAGATAAGATCTTTCCATAAACATGACTCTAGCTACGTGTTAAGCACTGATTTTATTGATAGCTACCACATCCGGCCAGGTGCCACACAAAGACAAGGAATACATCCATAAATTGCTCCTGACAGAGAAGGCCAATAAGCAAAACCCAATCAACCAAAAAAAACCCAAATCCCCCCCAAAAGAACAACAGGAATAATGCAGGTTCTACCCACAAAAGCAAACACAACACCCACCCCACCCCATGCTACCCCCGAAGTATTATTATTATTATTGCCTACATCTAGAACAGTATTACCTAGTGGCATCAGAGCTAACTACTGTTGGTGAACGCTGTTAATTCCCTTTTAGCACTGGGAAACTCACTGCTAAAGCACAGTTCGCCTGTCTCTGCATATCCATTTCGCCTCCTCTTTCTGCAGAGGGAAGAATCCCAACATCTCTTTTGCTGTTACACCAAGAAAGCCTCCAACCTTTTTTTGTTAGTCCTTCTCAACTGTTCCATTTTTGGTCCCTTCTCACTACAGGCCTCCAAACTGCAAACTAGATGATATTTGCTAGCCCAAAATATCGAATAAAGATTTTAAAATGCAAAAGTATGATCAAATGCTCTCAGCGATCAATAAAACCACTATCAATAAATACTCATGCATACAGAAGCTATTATTCATCCCTTTCCTTGTGAACCATGAGTCATGATGACAGCTAACATTCAGAAAAATAATGTCTGCAGTATTGCTAGCACATCTTACCTGTAAGTGTGTATATATGTAGAACGTAGTTCAAAATTATAGCAATAACATGAATTTTTCATTATGAGGTTAGATGGCCTCGGTCAATCACAAACAAATTATCAGTACAAAAAGAAGTATCTATCTCTTTCAAGCATAGAGAGACCTAAATCCTCACTACAGGATTAAAAACTGATAAAAAGCTTATGTAATTCCATGAAGGCAAGGCCTTAAAAGGCACCTGGCAGCATGAAAATCTATTTAATATTTTCAAGTAAGGATGTAAATATTTTCTCATGTATGTGATTTCTCTGCCCATGTATGACAGCAGTTAACAGAAGCCTGCACGTTGCAATACTCAAACATTTATTTTAATGCTTGTAGCTGACTTCATCAGTGACCTATATAAAAACTGAAACTTTAAAAGCACACGATTATTTTCAGCACCGTTCTCAGACAGAGAGTGATTTATGTCTTCACAATACCTCACTGCCTCACTGCTAAGACATGCTTGAGAAATGCTATATTTTCATTCTAGGATAAAATTAATCTATTTATTTTATCTATACCTAAAATGAAATAAAGCTAGTTAAAATGAAACTAATCTTAATAATAGCATTAATTAGGAAACATTTCAGTAAATTTTACGTGCTAGGAACAGCAATATAAAATTCTAAGCATTGACTTTGAAAACCATCAACGGGCATTAACTAGTGTGAACTTACTTCCACAATCTTACTGTCAACCTTCATAACTTGACTGTAATGGAAAGGTTTTCTCCACAAGAAAAGCACCCTGTACTATTAAGTTTAATTATGGGACATGTCCCAAAACCTCGGATAGCCATGCTACACTCTGATGAACTCTGCGTGGTGGATTGGATAGATACTCATGGTTGCGTGAGATACGTGTGATTGCTTGGCTCAACGACTTGGATGACTACTTAGTCCATCCTCAGTTTTGTTTCTTTTTTTTTTTTTTGAGTGTGTTATTTTCACATTTAGATGAAGAAATAAAAACAACTAATCAAAAAAGATACAGACAAAATCTACAACAATTAAATTTAAGCGTTACGCACCAATAGTAATTCATCATTTTATTGGTTGTATTCATAGTTGTAACTTTCGGGTTGTGGGTTTCTTTTTTCTTTCTTCCTCCCCCCACCCCCACCCCACCCCCAGGAGATAAATATATAGTTTAAAAACTATGACAAAGCGTTTTGGTGTTGCAGCCAATTGCCTGTATTCTGTACAACCTCCTGTCTTTAGAGGCCTCCTTTTTATCAAAAAGACAGTCAAGTGATAAAAATACCAGCTTTGGCAATCCCTTTTTCAGCTGCTTAACGGTGCTTTTGTTTTATTTTGGCTTAGGTAATCGCCTCCAGCCATGGACTCGGAGGCTGAGGCACTGCTGCATATTGAACTTAGTTGCAGCTGATTTGAAAACTTACCTATTGCTCCTTACTAAAGACCTGCTAGCGTTCATACAAATAAAAGACCAAGATGACTAACACAAATCGGATATTCTAGCAGTTCTGCTCTTAACTTTTAATGCTGACAGCTTCCTTTGGTATCTATCAGTTAAGCAAAGAGAAAAAACAAAATTCATTTCAACTTTGATGAGACTGGGACCTAAGACTCTCATAGACCATACTGTGTGTGATATAAGCCAGTTCTTTCAGAGAATTAAAAAAAAAAAAATAGGCCACTGTGTATCTTCTGCCACAGCTGCAAAGTTACCATGTCTTCATGAAAAGCAAAATCTAGCAGCATTATGGCATAACTGACTAATCGGAAATACAGGGATTTAGACAGTGCCTTGTTTTAAATTAAATATGCATATATGTTAATTACTTCTGATAAAGATAGCATGTCTCCATCTCATTAATTGCAGTAGTTTAAAACTGACAAGTAAAAGGAAATCTGTATGTCTCCATCATGAGGCTTTAAACAGATATTCACAATGTTATAAAAGGAATTATTAAAAAAATACTTTTGGAAAACACTTTTGCAGTTGATTTATATTTGCCTATCCAGTAGAAAATATGTATTTAAAAGCTTTTATATACTAACTATAGAGTACATAAATCCGTAGAATTGTTAACCTTTTCTTGTATTCAAGAAATGGCTTCCTGTATTCAACATCACTGATCCATCTTCAGTGTTCTTCTCACACCTTTCTTGTCTTAAATCAGACATAAAATTAAAGTATTTGAAATACAAATATGTTGTTTGGAATACATTTTCTAATAGCAATTTTCAGGTTGATGGATGCTAAAAAATGGGTGTAGAAATTCCAATGTGATCCTCTTCCCAAAGATCCTCATTCATCCTCACCCCCTTTGCAGACCGAAGGAGCCCAGTCTTTAGCTATGCTATGTAAAGCTATTTGTTTAAAAAGCTGCCACTGTTAATGTCAGAAAAAGTTAAATGATGTCACAGGATCACCTACGTCCTGTCCTTAAGAGACACGTCTCTCTTATTCATTCCCTCCCACTCATTGTAAGAACAGTGAAGAATTAGCTTGCCTCTTCTTCTTGGCAAGCATTACTCGTTTATTTACACCAAGAAATATTTAAGCAAGGGTAAGAGAAGAAAGCCACTTCATACCAACGCTGCTGGTTGAGAAACCTGCGGAAAACAGCAGCCAAACCCAATGGTATCACATTGCCACTGAAGTATCAGTGCTATTCAGATGCAGACAGATAATTAGGACACCAAGTCCTGTATTTATCTGACAGATTTATTTCAGCTGGTTTGGTTTATATTTTAAAAATATCTCTCTATATAAACATGTTTTAGCTGTTTTAAAAAGTTCAAATTTCATTAAATGAACCAAATAAAGCTCTACAGGGAGCTACTAACTAAAACCAGCAAGATGCCCTTAAAAGACTGAACTTCAGCAAACTCTTAAATTTCATATGTAAACTTGATGAGTCCTTAATCTGGTTCCAGAAGTTGATCACATATTCTCTCACCTGAAGTGATCATCCAGTTAGGAGGCAGGTAATTTGAATTTCTAAATACTTAATGTCTTTTATTTGGAAAAATGTAGCTTTTGATATTTAGTTCATAGTAAGTACTAAAAATACTGGTATTTTACTCATGTTGCAGATAACAGCTCAGAGATTGAACAGCTCAGACTAAATCACTTACCTTATAGAAATAAAAATAAATACATGTTTTTTATAGCTATTTTCCTTATTCATTCTTGTTGGTATGAAAAAGACAGTCTTTCCTGATGTTTATCACATGATCCATTTTATTATTTTTCTTAGAATGGCGGAAATCCAGACCCAAATCTTTCAGCAGTAAAATGACCGTAAATTAGAACTGAATGCTTGCGGATGCTTCGAGTTATTGAAATGACTTAGGTGAGCCTATTTTTTTGTTTGTATATACATCAATAGATTCACAATTTTGACAGCTCTTAAGAGGTTGCAAGACCACTATTCCTCTTTTTCCAAACATACTTGGGCACATTATTTACAACATGCGTAACTCAGCATGAGAGAGAGGGGAAAAAACCCCACCATATGCTGTGGCAGAAAGAAGGTTGGATAGCTTGATAAAATACTGTAACAGGACATTTGAAATAAGAATTATCAGAGTCAGCTCTGCACTGGTGTTCATCTAGAAAATATTTTCTCACCATGAAGGCCTTCAGTACTCTCTACACTCAGAGTTATTTCACTGAGCTCAAAAAAATGTAAACTGAGCCATGACATAAACATGCTTATAGACTGCCGAAATGAAAGCGTGGAAAAACACCTTCTATAAAACGGGCATGAACTAAAGCTAATTTAATCAAATGCAATAAATATATCAATAAAGTGTTCTGATTCTGAATTGAATAAAACAATCTGAATCTAGCTTTTTCTCTGCGATATGTAACTATTTCCATCACGCTGAAACAGTGACACAAACTGTTGCAGAAGAATAGTAACTGGAAGATTTAGGTTTAAACTGTAGCAAAGGGAATTGATAACTTATCTGAAAACATTGTTCCAAGGCTTAATGATTTTAGATTCTGCAGAGCTAATCTAGACATAAATGCCCCTTGATCTCTCTAATGTTGTGATTTTTATCAAACTAATTTTTTTTGAAAAACCAAACTTGTAATTTTAATACTCAAAGAATTGTGTACTGGTCTAGGATTAAACTTCAATGGATTTTTTTTTTTTTTTTTTTGAAGAGTGTCTTAATCTTCCGTGAATTTCAACGGGATTTAGTGGTTAATCACAATTTTAAAACGTGATCATAAAATATTTTGCTCTGTAATAAATTATACAGATTTCACAACTGAAGTTACTACCTACTGATTTCAAATGGAAATTTTTAGCAGAAATAAGGTGGAACGCTAAACTTTTCTTTACACAGGAATAAGAAATTGAATAGACTGAAAATAAGTGAAACTGACTGAAAAATTGAATTTTCTACCTGCTGTTTATTTTGCCACATATGGAAGAAGAACCTTATAAGGTAACATGAACTCCATGTTTCAGGTTTTGTGCAGTTGTGTTCAAGTATTTGTGCAGGATGTTCAATCTGCTATTGCAATAAACCCACCTTCTCCGCTACGGAATGTCACACATTACCCTCTGACAAAGTTCACGTAAGGAGATGACTGCTCTGCCAAATGGAACAATGTCTCAAAATTGGCATCAAACAGAACATGCAGTGTTTGAGGGAGTATAAGTACATCAAACCTCATTATCAAAAGCAATGACCGAATATTCCTTTTTATAAATTTAAATCCATATGTATTTATCAGTTAGTTGCTGGATATTTACTGCTATGTGTTTGTGAGACAATCAGAATTTTATGAAAATCTACTGTGCTAGAGAGAACCAGTTCTTGTCTGGTTAAGATTCCTATATCATTCTGATTGGTCGTCCCAACAAATACGGGGAAATGTAAAATCCGGGGGAACAAGATGATTCTAATTTCATGCTTCCATATCAGAACTATATTACCTCCAACAAACGTAAGAAATGCAAATCTGACATTAAGCCACGTAATTAAAGGTCTTCTTCAATGCAGTCTTGCTATGTTTATTCAATTAATCATAATGAATTGCAAGATACACAGTACAGCTAAATCCTCATTGATTTATAATAACAACTTTCAATTGTTAAATATATCTGGTATTGAATACATCATCATTTATAAAAATGCAGCAGTTGTCTACTTCTTTTGCTTTAAAAATCAATTCCTTTTTGAATTTTATTATACGGTTTTATTCAGCTGGTGGAAAATCTCTGTGAAAATTATTTGTCTTATATACACACGTGTTCAAGTGAATAGTTTGAATTTTCATTTTTCTTTTGTATTTTAAAGTCTTGCACAAACATTTAATTAATCCTCACAACATCCCTGTGAGGTAGGTACTTAGGCTGTATTAAAACCCAAAAAGGACTCAAGAAATTTGCTTTGTTTCACTGATTCAGCAAAACAGTAACAAGGTAGTTGTACCTCTCGCTAGTGCGAGCCATGAAAATATACTGATTCTCACCAGTTTCAGAAGGTTCTGTAAAACTTCTGAAATATTTCATATGAATATCGCCTTGGTCATTGTCAACAGAGCAAAATGTTTGTCATGAGAAATAAGAAAGATAATTATTCTGTACACTTGTAAATTAGATCAAATAATGACCTCATTCCTTGGATAAATACTTGGAAGCAGCCTTCTTGCATGAAATATTTGAGAATATTCAAATATTTAACTATTACAAGGATAGAAATATATAAGCAATATATTTTAACAATAAAAAAGCATGTAATGGTTACATAGCTTTAAAAAGTCGATGACTGTAATCCTTGGACCAATTCAAAACCACTCTTGTTGATCTATCTACCTTACACACTTTACAGAAAAATATGGTAATATATACTTTTATCGATTTACTAATAAAATTTTATAACTCATCTTCTGTCATGGTAGATGGTGGGGGACATAAGAAGCACATTGACAGCAGAACGTTTTTATCTGGATTGCATGTGTATTCTTATTTCTTACTTGCTTATCAAATATATTCGTTATATAAAAAAGACTCATTTACAAGACAAAGTGAAGCCTGCTCTAGCTTCATGCCAGTATAAATGATTTGCAACTGATTACATTCATCCAGTGTAATATAAAACATAGTAATTTGAAAAGAGTATTCAAGATGGAACAAGATTTAATAACATACAAACCAACATTAATGTTTCTCTGATTGTTTCTACTAACTGCATAGCTGTCCCAATTACTATTTGTATATATACATTATGCAACTTCGTAGTAGAAAAGTTAAAAAGACACAATACAGTCAGGACATTAAATAGAGGACAGTATTGACCAAGAAGTTATACATTATTGCTAATTTTTGGAAGTTTTTCTTTTCTCTTTTAAAACATAGTCAACCATATACCAATCAGAGATAACACTTCATGCATTCAAATTTTCATTATCCTGTCAGTATGTCCCCTCTGCAATCTAGGTGTATATAAAAACAAATTTTTAAAAAAATATATATATATTTTGCTGAAACACCCCTTTACCACTACGGTTTTAAGATTACAGAAGAGCACATAATGAAACAACTTCCTTGAGAACAAGTCTTATCTTTCTTCATATAAAATTGAAAGCCCAAAAGGCAATGAGCAGTAGTAGGAATGGCAAGGAAAGGCTGCCATGTAAGTGCAAAAGCAATCGCTGGTAACCTTCTAAATGGGTAACATCCGATACACGTTTTGATCCTAACCTGGAACAGTGACAGTATGAACCAGTAAGAATATTACATATTTATATATTATATACAACTAAAAACCTCAAAACTGGAAGACATGAAGTTGGTTCATAAAATTATGTGTTCTTCCTGTCAAATTTCAAAGTACACTTTCTTGCAAAAACTCCTGTGAGAATTCAAGCATTTGAAGAAGAGGCCATGTATGTATAGTGTCATATAGAATTTTTTAAATATCTTGCTAAAGTGGGTATAACATGTTATGGACAAATAAAAAAACCAATTAAAACTGGCATGGGATGGGTAGTTTGAAAAAGACAATTTTTGTGTATTACATGTTCACTGAACACAATAGATGCATGGCGAACATAGATGTTTTTAAACTGGAAAATGTTATTGAAAAAATAATGAGGCAACAGAAATAGACGTGAATTTTTCATTGCTGGGTTTTTAGTAACTGGCTGTTTCAATTTAAGGGCAATTTTAAGACCAAAGCAGAGAAGAATTGTGTTGGAATATAGATTCTGCCACTTGCAGACAACAGGGTTTTCCTTATTAATTTCTGAAGAGTGGACACTGACCCTGAAGCTCTCTTTGTTAGTAGGATGCTGTTAGTAGTAGCAGTTGCAAACATATGGGTTTGCCAGTAACAACTCACAATTTGTGCATAGTTGAGTCTTCGAAACTGAGCAAATTTGCACTCAAAATCTTGCCAGCGCTTGCTGAGCTGTATCAGGGTTGGCTCCACTGCTTTTGCAGCCCCATCCTTAGACAAGCGTTCAGCCTGCCTGTGCACCGCATTCAGATCTTCCTTCTTCTTCTCCAATTCTCCATCAATCTCCTAGTGAGTAAAACCAATACAGGGCCCAGGACAGTTAGCTAACTAGATCAATCAACTTATAATTAGCAAAATACTTCTGTCAGAAATTCAATTTCCATTTTATTGTTACAATTAAGATTTACAGCTATTTCATGTCTTATTTTACATTTAAGCAAAACAAGGATAACTAAAATTGAAGAACCTTCTTGGTGATTGGCTGCTGAGGTACTAATAGCCAGTACACAGTGAAAACTCGTTAGCAAAGGCCAACAGCTTCCACTTCAAGATTCTTGCTAGCACATTGTGATGGGCAATTGGAGAAATTATTTTCTCAATAAGGGTCAGCATATTCAGGACAAATAGTATTTGGACAGCTTATAAATATATTATTGTCTCTTTAAAATGTTACTTAACTCCTATTTCACTCTGTGGGAAACTCAACAGAGAATGAAGCAAAGAAAGACGATGCAAAATAAACTAGGAAAACCTTTGACAGTATGCTATAGAGTTTGACAGTGACATGAATATGTTCTGATGAAAATGAATGTGCTAACATGAGATAGAGGTCATCCATATATCGGTAAGTCATTTGTTCATCTGGAACAAAGATACATAAAATCAATTACAATTTTTACTAGAAAACATTTGACGCTTCTTAATACATTTCACACTTTCCATATTATCGACCAAAAATTTGTGTGTTTCAAATTATTTATATAATGCTCTGTATAACAGACAAATATAAAGATATAGTACAACAAAGAAATGATAGTTTGAATGCAGATAATTAGGGTTTGTTTTACTACTAATAGAAATAAAGAATTGAACTTATAATGTTCTATATCTATTGGAATATTTGTTGTATTTTCTGTCTGTTAAATTGATAAATTATTGCTCAGAAAGATCTGCCATTGCCATCCCAAAACAACATTACCTTTAACTTCTGCTCATCTTTGCGGTCTGGTAGACTGGCTAACTTTTTCTCAATGTCATCCAGCCATGTCATTAGGTCATCAGCCTGCCTCTTGTACTGATACCATTGATGAGAAATCTCTAAAGCCTTTTTTCTTCTTTGAGATCTCAAGTCCTGTTCACAGTGCAGACATTATTAGAATATGAATTAAAGGCTTATAAAATATGAATTGGCACGTGTGCACACTGAAAGGGGAAAAAGTGCACAAGGCCACTTTTTTATAAATTACATGTTGATATGTAAACCGAGTATATATGTACCTCAACACAGTCTGTTTTCTTCAGTTTTACAGATTATTTTTTCTTTTAAAGGAGGTTACCTAATTCAGGGTTATTCACATGTTAAATAAACCACTAAGACAGCCACCAATATTCAGAGAAGACTCTAACATAAATGTTGATATTTTATATAAAACACTTCAGCTCAGAATACTTACTGGACAGATGGAAACACAGCCCACTTAGTACCTAGCCATAAGTGGGCTTCCTGTGCTTTGTGGTCTCCAGTGAAATTCTAGCCTGCACGCAAACTCTTCAGCTATTCAAAAAAAACCCCTCACTTCAACACAGAAATGTGTGCAAAGAAAAGTTTCCTTTTTCTAAATTAAATACTATTTACACAACAAATGTTGTGTTTATGACTCAGTTTTATAACAGTATTAAAACCTCTCATTTATAGGATGGTAACAACATATTATCTTATTTCATATAAATATTACTAAATATATTCCATTTGTATTTGCTTTAACTGCTTAACTTTCCTAATTTAGAAAATATTTTCACCACTATAACTTCTTATTAAGAAGTAAATTAAAAAATTAGTAGCACGTTTTATATAAAAATACTCAGATGAATTTTCCTCAACCATTCTTGAATTTTGTTTTACGAGGCTGAATGCCTTAAATGATCAGCCAAAGGATAATCAATCACTCCGCTCCATAAAAACATCCTTAGATCTGGTCAATAGCATAGTTCTAGGAACACTTTTCTTATTCTCCTCTATAAAAATTATGAATCACTTCCATCCAACTTGGAACGGTCAAAGACACATCTGATAGATTTCATGTTTCTTTAAATGTGGACAGAATAATGGTATATTTCAGCCGTTCTTTTACTGAATTCAAACAGCTCTGCAAAACTGTAAAATAAGAATGAAATCCACAGGACAGGAAAGATGTTGCTTCAAAAGAAGTAATGATAAAATGTAACCACGACATGTTCCCCAAACCAAGAATAACTTAAAATTTTCAAAAGGAAGAAAAATCCTGCTTGCCAATAATATATATAACAAAAACAATAGTAGCCCGCGCCTATGGCTCCAGGTAGATGACCAGAGTGACTTTCCAACTGTAAGATTTTTTCTTTCCTCACATTTATTTTTCCTTGGAAAGATGACACTCCCAATTATTACTAGTACCTTGTCCAATTAGGCCCGTGCATGTTCTATGCACAGTATCGTACAGTTACCCCTCCAGGAGCATGCTAACACAGAATTTTGATATGTGACTTTGGTTTTCAGCCTCTTAGCTGCTAGGTCTCCTGGTACGACCACCTGCTCTATTCTAAAGTGGCTGGAGCCATTTTTCCCACCAAAGAACATAGCATGTAAGTTTTTTACTAAAGGTTAAAACAACTTGTTACTTGCCAGAAGCCTGTTATACAATCGGAATTATAATTTTGTGACAACTGATTCTAAGGTCTTGACTGTTATTGGAGAAACATAAAACATGCATAATGTGTCACAAAAGGAATTATTATCAACATCGTTGTCCAACTGGCAATCACATGGTTCTAACACTGAGGACAAAAACGTACTTGTTAAGCTCGAGACTTAAAATGTCTTTTCTGAGGCACAAAGAGAAGTAAGTTTATAGCCAAACAGTTTTCAATTACTCATCTCTAAATAGTAATAAAGATTTGTTTAACAGAACAATGCCCTGAAATGAAGACAAAACTGGTTTTAGTAGCATGTGCTTATAACTGTAGCTCTTATACCTTGAGAGCATTATGCTTAGTCTGCAACAGCTGTTGTTTTGTCTTTATTTCCTCCCGTTTTCTCTCATCTGTGATTCTCTTTTGAAGCGTGTCACCCCTTTGCAGCAATTCTTTCACAGTGCTTTCATCATCTTCACTCTGATTTAAAAAAAAAAAGTATAATGGGCATTTTAATCTAATTATTAAGTGATAAGACATAGGAAACTACTTCCTCTGGTAAGGTAATCATCTAACAGGGACTTGCAGTTCTATTCTGAAGGCCAAATAACTTTTATTTACTTTCTACAACACTTGTAGACACCTGAGTGGTACAAGTAAAGCAACACTTGAAAAACTACAGATGTTTCATATTAGATTTTATGCAGCATCCAGGACAACAGGATGAAAACATTAAAGGCAAAAAGCTAAAATATATTTTACTGCAAAGCAAAAAGAATAGATATATCTAAAATATTCTATATCACTATCATTTCATATATCATCACAGTGCAAAATAGCTATTTTTGCAGGGAAAATGATACTGCTTAGTATTTTTTACATAGATGTATCTGTACTGCAGCTTCTGCGAGTGTATCTTTTGAACCACACTAAACATTTTATGTAAAGAAAGGGAACAAAATATGCTCAAGTAGTGGAAACTGCCCTATCAAACTCGATTAGTTTAGAATTTACCACTGCAGTATACACTGCCTTAAATTTTACTTTTTCTGCATTAAAAAAATAGTCCTGTAAGATTTCCTTTCAACATTGATAAAAAAGAGCTATTTTTGAAGAATGCCTTAAAAGAAAAAGAATATTGACTCTTTATACAGCTTGTAAAGCAATATATATTTGATCTTTCTGAGGGGTCACGGAGAGAGGGTCCTAAAGATGAATCTCTGTTACTGCCCAGCTAAAAAATGTCATCCCTCTGAAAATCACTCTGGAGAAAAAACACACCACAATGGCAGCAGTACCAAGCCACAGCAGTATTTGACTCCTGTTTTCGCCACCCGCCCCCCACTCCCCCACCCCCAATATGCATAAATGGTTTTACTACTTGCAAAGATCAAACATAAGCAATAAAGTTTACCACAGCTTTTAAAACTTATAATAAATGGAATAATCAGACTGGTTAAGAACTACCTGGCAAGTGGCATTTCTTCCAAAGATCATTGCCTAGCGTTTGCTTTTAGTGAATGCTTCCTTTTATTATATTGCCCGTTCAGATACATGATTCTGAGTCTTCTTGGTCTTTATACTGCTACAGAGATTTAAATA
>NW_010431062.1:11561-15249 GCF_000710305.1 Buceros rhinoceros silvestris | reverse complement strand
AATATTGCTGGCACTAGTACAGGACCTGTAGATAATACTCTTGCTCTGCTTGGTCTTTTCACAAGGGTCAAATAGTGTTTTTCTTTTAAACTAGCAATTATAACTAAAACATTTAGTCAATGCTAACTTATGACTTTGGATTTTAAAATACATTAGCACAGTAAAACTTTGCCCTGGTCGTATCTACAGATCCCAACACAAACACAGAAGTTTCTAATTTTCACTCAGGTTTTTTCTTCTCCCTGCCTGTTTCAATCAGACTTCCATTTCAGCCAAATTACCATATCTTTATTGAAGTCCTCTTCTGTCAAATTCACTCCCTGCTGAATTTCAACCTCCAGTGGCTCAAGCATTTTTTGTATATCGAAGTCAAATTGCTCCAACTCCTTCAAAGGAATGAAGGGCTAAAATGGCAGAAATACAAAGATTATTTATTTAAACCACATACTGAATTGTTTTATTAGAAACTTACATGAAAAGACATCTGTTCTACCCCCAACTGCAAAACCAATGGTAGACTTTCCGTTGTGTGGAAAAATATCTACACCACACAACACAAGAATCTAAGTAAATAGAAGCATTTAACAATACTGTAGAACTTCCACATATGAAAATATCAGAATTCTATGGTGAGTGAATTTTTTTAAAAAAAATATTACGGTATTCTTACTGTTGTGTTTAAGTACGGGTTCAGATAAAAGTGTAACATAACAATTTGTATAAAAAAGTAAGTGTTGACACAAGCTGGCTAGACCTGGTGTGTCAGAAATTACTCACACAGCAACAAGCAATCCATTCAGACAAAACCCCACCGACTAATTTTGATTGAGAAAAAATTTCCTGATTATTTGTGCCGGTGTTTTGAATTCATTAATCCCTCTCAAAGAATAGCTAAAATGCCAGGTGATTTATACAAAATAAAAGACAGAGAATCTTTGTGTTAGGTAGTCCCCTAAGAATATTTTGTATCATATTAAAAAAAATCAGAACAAAACTTTACTAAAAGAGCTTGTGTTTCAAAAAAGCCTCAACCAAACAGAATAGATACAATTCCTCAGAAAAGAATAACAGTTTAATTATGGTGCTTTAGCATAGTATTCAGTTTTAAATTCTAAAACCAGTGCCACTTAATAACAGCAATAGACCACCCTTTCTCTACCTGACACCCGACTGCTTCTGGGTAGTTTAATGTACAATATGCAGTATATTTACTAAGTACCTTTCAAAGGATCAACAAAAAAAAGCTTCTTTCAAAGCTTAAAATGCAAGAACAAGCAACAAATTCTTGATGATTCTTACATAAAATTTAGATTTAAAGGTAATTAATACCTTACGATGTTTTAGAAACTCTTGGACATACAACTCTTTAACTTGTGAAAAACATAAGCACATTTTATTGTAATGATTATGTTCTAATATATTCTAACACATATTCTAATGAGTTCTCTTCTCTCTCTAGTACAACTGGTGTTTATTATAAAGCAGAAGTTTCTAACAGAGGTGGTAACAATCAAAGTTAATCAGTTGAAACAGGAGAGACGGGACATCAACTGTGATCTGTTCTCACCTGTTCCACAGATGACCTGGGAGAATTAGGGTAAAAATGCCTTAATTGTATCTGGTTGATTGTTTTAATGACAAAGATTTCGTGCACTTATATACATTAAAGGAAATATAAAAATGCACGGTATTTATAAAGAATAATATTGTGCTTGCATATTTTCAAGGTCTGAATTACACTCATCAAGCACTTCAACTGACATAGAAATAATAGCAAACTACACAGTAATTTTTTCCCAAATGCTCTGAAGGATGTCTTCAAAAGTACTTAAATTTCACTAAAAGACAAATCAACTAATAAAACTGAAATGTAAAATTACTAATTTCTGACAAATGCTAAAAACAACAGCAAAAAGGAAAAAGGAAATAAAAATACTAAATAAAATTCCAATAATTCAATGAGGTTCAAGGACCACTTGAAATGAAAGGGGAGAACACCTGAGAGAGAAAGTTGCTGGGTCAAGATATTTGCAGGTTGGTTGTGTTCTGAAGAACCTTCATCCTGATAAGCATGTTATCCCCTTTCTTTGAGTGAGACCACAACACGTAATGCTAACAGTTAACCCATGATAAGCCACTCAGTCCCATATTCCCTAAAACAAGCAAGAATTTCACACAGCCCTATCAAAGGCTACATCAACCCTGTATGTTTACTGCACTGTGGAAATGCAAGGTAAAACTGAGAAGGAAATCCACACTGCAGATAGCAGATGTTCAGAATAAAAGCATCGCACAAAACAGTTGTTTGGGCTTTGTGCCAAGATGTTCTCTGTTTACAATTTGTACTTGTGTAAGTAGTAAGTGAGAAGCACACCAGAATGTGCTGCTGATGGCAAATATGGAAAAAAAAAGATACGATCTTTATTCATAGGACATCTAATATTCTGTTCCAGAAATTAAACCTAAGTAAACTCAAATATCCACAAAAATGTGCTAGTTACACAGGGTACTGTACGCTGTGTAAACCCCAAACAACTCGTGACAACCATGTCTCTCTGCTTACATTTTGCAAACGTTAGTTCCTGCTCTGCCACTGATGCTCTGTGCATTCATTTCCACGCTATTACAGCAGCCGTCAGTTAAGATCAGGGTTCATGCATTCCCTTTATCCTATACACCAACTTGCACGGCTGCCTGCTTCAATCTGCTGGTTAGCTCTCTGCAATAAAGGCAGCAAATACAATGGAGAAAGTAGGTGGCTTACGTCCTTCCTCATTCCCGTTCACAACTTGGCTAGAAGCTAGGTAATCCACACTGAACTCAGATTCAGTAGCCAAACCAGTTGTTCAGATGAGTAACTGAAGTGTAATTGATATATTCTGGATATATGTATGCATATCTCAAACCTTGGTGAGTCACAGCCTTATAGCAAAAGACTGAGTGCATTCAACGAAAAAATAGCCCTCAGAGGCCAATCTATTATAAAAAAAAAAGGCTACTCATACTTTGAGAAGATTAAGAATGTTAGTAGTTCCCAGATGTTGTGCATTCCTTATAAGTTAATGAAGTAATCATTGTTACATTCACATAAATTCAGAGTATGCTTCTACATTCTGTGGAACAGTGGAATAAGACCTTAATGACAAAAAACCCAAACCTTCCAACTTAAAAAAAAATATTCTTAGGATATATATTTTTACCTTTAAAAGCTTAGTTTTTGGAGAAGCTGCAGCCTGTTACGTATTCATAATTGTGCACCTTATATAAATACCATTTTGTATGCACCTCCATATGGAAGCAAGTCCTCCTACCTTTCCACTCTTAATTCTTTGTGATATAGTTGCAAATCGATGGTTGAGCTCTGACAGTTTAGGCTCTATTACTTTCCTGCAGTGATCTCCATGGTTTCTCATCAAGTCTACTGCCTGGTCACGCACAGAGTCCACCTTTGGATGCATATCACTCAGCTCAGCCTTTAAGCGCTACAGTCCGTGAGCAAGAGACAGGGCTTGA
Source organism: Buceros rhinoceros silvestris (assembly GCF_000710305.1). NCBI lineage: Eukaryota > Metazoa > Chordata > Aves > Bucerotiformes > Bucerotidae > Buceros > Buceros rhinoceros. The sequence goes on along the minus strand of NW_010431062.1, from coordinate 11,736 downwards.
AGTTAGTAATAAATGTAAAAAGAGAGAGAGAGGGAGAGAGAGAGAGAGAGGGAAAGTGTGCAAAGGAATAGGGAGCAAAACCACAAAGCAAATTCAGATAATTGTATATGAGTGTATAAATCAAGTAGAAATACAGAAGATAACATTCCCACTCATATCCTCTCAAATTTATAGC
>NW_010431062.1:0-11454 GCF_000710305.1 Buceros rhinoceros silvestris | reverse complement strand
AGGAATGTATCTACATGTCTGTTTTAATATCTCCCAGAGGAAATTAATAGTGAACATTATTTCTAGGCAGATTCTTATCTACAATAATACAATCACCAGCATGTTTCAGGATACAGTAAATTATTTTATCTTCCTAAAGATAGGAAGTGTTACTAATTCATATACTATGGAACTGGATACATCAGTTTTGCTTTAATTAGTGTCCACAACCAGAGATGAGGCAGGAAAAAGATGAACAGATAAAAAACAGTGGGAATTTTTCTATAAATCTATCACAAATTAAAAAAAAATTAGGGCAGATACCTTCTTCCTCTGTAACAGCAATCTTAATAGTAGATCCCAGTGTGGGCAGAAGCCAAAAAAGATAGCCAGGTATTCAGGAATCATAAACCAAACTGGGCATTAAGAATTACATTTCACTGCCTGTACAAAACACCTTTGTGCAATACAAGTATATGTACCTGTATTGATGGCAAAGATAAATTGCCATCAATTATCAAAGATATAAATTATCAAAGACAATACTTTGGACCTGTCGGTGACAAAATCGTTAATTCAGCTACAGCAATCTGTCTCAAAAACCTTCTAAGATCAATGAGGCATTGATTTATGGTATGCCTTGGAATTTGTAAAGTTTTGCTCTGGTAAATGGTGTAATTATGTTAGTGTAAGCAATACAAATCTGATTTTGATTTGCAAACTGTTTCTCACATACTAGGTACTGACCATGGATTACAATACAAACTAAAATTTCACACCAATTTCAGAAGAAAAAAATCCATATAGATAACAATTTGAAGTTATTTAATCTCAACAAAGAAGCTATTTTAAATGAGATACCTTAAAATTCATGTCTATCTTGCAAGTTTATTTTTCATTAGTTGGTCAAATAACACAATGGGCCAAATAAAACCTTCTGATCAATACACTAACTCATTACTACACACCTAGTTCACCGTATAATGTGTGTGGTGTTAGTCTGGAATCAACACAAACAGTGTTTATAGAATTACAACAATCATATGACAGAGGTATCAAATGCAGATACCAGAGATATCAGAAAAGTATCACAGAAAAACAGAAAAGCAATTAAAAATGAAGAACACAGGAAAAAAGGGGTTTGTTCAACCAGATGTGTATAAGGAGAGTTTTCCTGCAAACACAGTTTTAAGAAGCTGCTGTTCTACTCACCAGGAAGTCCCCAAGACTTTTAATAACATACCTGGTTTTACCTCTGCAGGGTTTTAACTTTTGTTATGCAGTGCAAATTTATTAAGTAATCTGCAAGCTACAAGAGGGTAGCTTTATCACAGAGGGGAAAAAGTTAATCAGTTTGTGATACTTTTCAAAATAAGCTAGTTTTGACACAGTCTTTTTGAGAATAAAAATGCTTTCCAGAAAATCACATTTTTTTACCTTAAGAATTTCCTCTTTTTGCTGGGGTTTTTGTTTATCAGATTCATCCAAGAGTATTTCTGCACGATACATCCAAGTTGTGACATTAGCTACATTCTGATCAAAAGCCTCCATGTGCTTTTGATATTCCTGTATGTGGAAAACGTAAATACTGCATACAAAAGAAGTAATCAGAACTGAAATAACAGCCTTAATTATTCCAGCTGTGGCAAACACACATACATTATGAACCAAAGCTTGTTTATTGAAAAAAAAATTAGCAGCTTCTTTTCTAAAGGATTGAATCTGTTGTTTGTTTGCTTTCACTTTACATGTTAAGTTTCTCTGAAAAGATACTCTAGGAGATATAGAAGCTTCCAAAGAGACAGGCAGGAGGGTGATAAAGTCACAGCAAAAGGCAGGTGTCTGCAGCTCAGTTGGGCTGCTGAGAGGAACAGGAAGCTGACAGACAGACCTGCTGGAGGTAGAAAGAAGAGTTTTCCAAGAACCAGGCACAGAATTCATTTGGAAAACCACAAAGCTGACTGAAATTCATACGGTAACAAGGATGCACTTGCAAAGTCACAATCAAGAACATGTGCTTTGTATCTAAAACTCTTATTTACATTTCATCTATCTTCTCTGCTTTTTAAAAAGCTGTTCAAGTTGATATTTTGACAATTTTTTTTTTTCTCAACTTAAAAATATTTTGTCTTTTTTGGTGAGCTCACTAGAATGAGGCTTGTGGATATTTACACAATACATATGTGTACCACAAGCTGACAAATGATTTTCCTAGTTCTTTCAGCCCCCACATGTCTGTACCGGAATTTTACACTGTTCTAAAATCAGTAAAAGACCAACTCCCTCTCGTACACCTTTTCATCATAGGTTCTAGCAAATAGTAACAAAACAATCCAAATTTCCACACTGAAGCAGAGCATCTTCATTGTATGAAATGCTGAAGTTTTGCAGACAGAATCACAGAATCATAGAAAGCTTTGTGTCGGAAGGGACCTTCAAAGCTCCTCTAGTCCAACACCCACCCTGCAGTGACCAGAGACATATTCAACTAGATCAGGTTGCTCAAAGCCGATCTTGAATGTTTCCAGGGATGGGGCATCTACCGCCTCTTTGGGCAACCTGTGCCAGTGTTTCACCACCCTCACTGTAAAAAATTGCTTCCTTATATCTAGTCTAAATCTCCCCTTTTGTAGTTTGAAAACGTTGCCCCCTGTCTTGTCAGAACAGGCCCTGCTATAAAGACTGTCCCCATCTTTCTTACAAGCCCGCTTTAAGTGTTAAAAGGCTGCAATAAGGTCTCCCTGGAGCCTTCTCTTCTGAGAAGCCCGGAAGTTCTCTTCTGAACAAGCCCAACTCCCTCAGCCTGTCCTCATAGCAGAGTAGACACAATCAGATGCTTTGACTTGTATTCTGCATACAGCCAAAGAAACCCTGTAGTGATGTTGTGTGTCTGTCACAGAAGCCTTCATAATATAGCCACACACACTCTAGCGGAGTTCTAACACGTAGAGCTCTAAAAAGCCACGAAAAAGGCTAACACACCCCTGAGAATCACTGCAGTTTTTCTGAAACTGAATTCCCATTTTCTCAACCACAGAAACAGCATAAAAGATTTCCCAAAGCATTCTAGGAGCCCAGTGGTTAAGACTTTTCTGTGTTTAAAGGTTCAAGCTGTAAACTCTTCATGACAGAATTATTTTTAAGGGCAAATACAGTTATGCAACCATCAGCAGTTCAAAGCAGTGGAGGTTGTTGGTATCCATACCAAGACTTACTTAACTTACTTGAGTATTTCATTCACTTGATTCATATTCAGGTAGTCTAGGTCCTTGGGAAGAAACTGCATTTTATTAATTAGGAAAAATAGAAGTGAGCATTTCAGGAAGTACTGAGGCAGACAGGAACTGGAAGTGCTGCCAATCAAGACTCCACAGAGCCATCACTCTTTAAGCAGTCAGATTCCTTAAAAAACCCACAATGTACTTCAGCCATCCATCCGGTTGTCTGTGTCCCTATGTATTCAACACGCAGAGTCCGAGGCACCAGAAAAAGTGCTCCTATAAGGCTGAGCATCTACAACTGGACACCAACATTTCCTCTGAGTGAACAAATGCTTTTTCCTTACCAGTAACAGATTGAACCATTCCTCAGCACGTGAAGTTACTGCTATCCAATTACTGTTCAAGAGGCTGAGTTTATCATCCACCAGACTTTCCTTTCCTTTCAACACTGTCTTCAAATTCTCTCCTAAATCACTGATGCTCTTAAGATGGACCTGGCGTTTCTCAATCTCCTTCTGTGTTGCCTACATGAGCAGAATAAGAAATAAAAGTTCAAGAAATTAAAAAATTCTCCACACTAAGAATATGAAATATTAAAACAGCCATGAAGTTCATACTAGAACACACATTCTTGATTCCTATAGGAAGGGAGAGCATTCTGTGCGGAGCAGTAAGTCAAAAGCAAATTGTTCCTCTTCAGCTCTGATAAAATTGTAAATGCTCTAATACTCTCACAATATTTTTTGATAGTTTAATTTTTAAAACTGTGAATTATATCACATTCTAGTGCTCAGAATACAGTTTTAAAACTTATATTATTGAACAAGAATTCACATTTTACAATATTTATATTGAGTTGTTGAAGTTACTTTGGCACTGTTAACAAATAGCAAGTAAAGCTTTCATAATAAATGGAACAATAATACTCATGATGACGTCTTGGAGAACTCCACTGAAAACATCTAGTGAAATATTTTAATATTCCTTTAATATTTTTCAATGCTATATTTTTCATATATGTTCTAAGAACTATATGAACTATGAACTATGTTCTTCTCTCCTGCTAGATGTCTTGTTTTCTAACTGTAGAAATGCATCTTTTCATTACATTCAATTGGGATTTCATTCTGTGAACTAAACTACTAAAATAAGCTATTGTCCATAGTACCTCTAAGCTAGAATGACAAAAATATATATGCAGTGCTGCAAGATCAGATTCCAGCACCTCGTCTAACTTACCTTATATAAAGAGATATAAATGATATGTAAGGTCACATAATTGACTCATCATTCATGTGATAACATTTTTTTCAACACGCAAGAAGTGCAACAAAAGGAGCAAATCCCAACATGTTTAGACAATATGTAAAAAAAACACGGAGATGACAGAATGCAGATTATAACAATCTTACTGAATACTCAAGAAGAGGCATAAATTCTTTACACCTAGTATCACATATTACCCATTTTGTGAGAGAAATTTATCTGAGCTCCTTGGCACCTGATAGCAATGATCCAGGCATTTATGTTTTCTGCTCATAAAATAAAGCTCCAGCTACAAATGAAGTGGTCCAAACTGAACACAAGCAGAAATAAGATAGGAGAAAAATGAGACTCACTAGTCTCCAGAGACACTGATTTCTCTCAGATAACCTGAATACAGTACAAGAACCACCACTTCTAATCAAACCGCAATCACAATTGTTGCATCTCAGGATCAACACCGTTACTGCAGTAGAACTGTACACCTCTATCACCTCCATGCTGTCACACCTCTCAGAGTGACACATCAGCATGATTTTGTTTATAATGTGTTGCTATGAAAAGCAGAATTTTCAGTTTGCAATAAAGACAGTATAGAAAATATCCTTTTTGGTACAGTACAATCTTATCAGTACCTCCAATTTTCTCGGTGTATGTTAGGCTTAAAGCAGCAGCTCCCTGCCTATGCTTATACAGAAGTAATGATCTAATTTTGTAAGGTTATTTCACAAAAGACTTTACATTTGCATTTCATGTAAGTCCGTGAAATTTTCCAAATTCTACTGATTTTCTTAAATTCAGAGAATTTGTAATGGAACAAAGACAAGGTTAAATGCAAATTATTAACTATAAACTACAGAATTTTAGAATTAAAAACAGAGAATTTCAAGTTTCAGCAGGTTCTCGTCAGCTTAAAGGAAAAAACATGCCCTCTTCTAGTACAAATTTAGCTTTCACAGCTGGTAAAAAATGTCACCATAAAAAAGAATAAGCCAAAGAATATAATTTACCTCCAACTCAGGATGGAAAATTTTGATCAGCTTTATTAACTTTTCTGAACAATTTACTTCCATCTGGAAATAAATCTCTCAAGCATATATACTGGGGGTTGTGGTTTCCTTTGTATTTCACATGTGTGAAAACTCAGACCAGTCTTGGGCTATATATACACAGGTATTAATCCCAACTAAAAATGTAAACAGATGGATTAAATGTCTCTTAAATTAAACTGCTACCCAACAGTCAGATGTATAATTCCTGATGTGTAACAAAAAGTACAGCGGTGCTTTGCCTGATACCGGGAATTGTTCCTCTCAAAGTAGGGAAATAATGTAAACCAAAGACTAGGCGCATATCTGGGCAATATGAATATTAACCTCCAGCGTATCAGCAAGGAAGGGACAAAAGTAACCAATGAGGTAAGTAAATAACGACACTTCCCTCCACCCTCTTAAAAAAAACATTCGAGGCCTTCAACGCAACATCCAAGTGCAAAAGCCATGTTTCACAGTATTTCAAATCTCATTTATTCCAAGTTCTTCTGTGTAAAATGCTGGACCCACGGAACAGAGCTGAAAAACCAGCAGGGTCTAGACAGGGACATTCCACCCTGCATTACTGCCAGGACATATTCCATCCGATATACTGCGTACTAGGTAAAGTAACACCTTTATTGTTTTTCAGTTGTGTCCTAACTTTGATAACACATTTGTTTTGATTTGACATTTCTTCATTTTTTCAGAATTCTCCTTCTCTTTTGAGTATTACTAGACAGTGACACTCTACATATGCTTCATCCGTTGCAGTACAACAAATAGCACTGGCATTTTTTCTGTAATATAAAGACAAAAGGAGTGCTATTAATTTAATAACACTACATGAAACAGATAAAAAAATGTGTTATCATCCCAGGGTATAACTAGGATTATTTCATTAAAACTCAGGGAGTGGCTTTCAAATTTTCAAAATTTTGGAAGAGCAAGTTCCACTATTCTGTGGACTGGCCTTCACTTATCGCCTCTGCCTGTACGTTCTTGGGAACTAGAAGAGCATATCCCAAAATTAAGTGAAAAAATCCTTGCTGGATTTAAACTCCCTTCTGGTTGCCCTAACATTAGATTGTATTTCAGTTGTACAGTTTATCTGAAAATACAGCAGAAAGATGTAGAATTTTAATTTTAACTACAGAATTGAGAGTTAGCTCTGCAATTTATGAATGACATTTAAAACATTTGATGTCTCACGAAATCAGCCCCCAAAATCCCAAACACAACCACAATGGGTATAATATGAAATATTAACAAATACAGTGGTGAAATTCTTCCCAGAAGGACTATGCAATTTATACATTTCAATTTTGTGTATCAGGTGAAACTGTAAAACATAAATAAAATATATAAACATGTTAGAAGTTGGAAAGAAGCTACTTTTCTGATGCAATCTCCAATGGAATTTTGGGCAAAAATACATAAATAAAAGGTTGAATTAAGCATCATAACACCCAGAATTCAGTTGCAGTTGTGAAAATTTGTCAGCAATGGTCAACAGTGTTTTAAAACAAATTACACTGACTCTGCTATTTGTTTTTATAGTAAAGTTATTATATTCCACTCCCCACCCCCCAACTAATTTTTTTTTTTTTTTTTTTTAAATATTCAAATATGTTTTACCTGCTGAAAGACAACGGTTTCATGAACACTTTCAGGACAGACAGCTCCATTAAATTGTCCATACAAATTACACAGATCATATTAAGGAGATATTCATACATATATATACATATACGGTCATCTCTTCTTTACATATACCTCCATGTAGGATCTCATCTACCAGCAGATACAAGAGTTAAAGATGAAGGCATTCTCTCCATTCAAATTGCTGTTCAAATTTCTGTTAGAATTTTTAAATGTCTATTTGGTAGAAACTTTTGTACTTGCACTTTTTTGAAGTACCAGTTATGGCTATTTGGTACAGAAGGCCACAACGGAAATTCTTTGACCCAAAAAATTGTTTTGTATATCACTAAATTGAATCTTTCCCTTGCTTTTAAAGGAATCATTATTCTTTTCTCACTTCTGTTTCTTAGAAAAATGCTGGTAGTGTGTCTTAATCAAAACTGGGAGATCACATCGCCGCTGAGCCTCCAGGACCTGAACATTTCCAAGAGAAATGGCATCCAGGTTCCCAGCATCTGGGAAATGAAAGCAATCAGACAGATCCTTCTCTGTTAAAACTGCATGCAGAGCACGTCTCTGGTGACCAGTTTCTAATCCCCACCCCAGTAACACCAGATGGAGAAGCGGGAGACTTATATAAGATCAACTGAGCTTCCTTTATACCAGTCACTGCCATCAAAACCTCAGGAAAGAAGCTCTAGTGTATAATAAAAGGTTTATTTAAGAAAAACAACTTTGGATGGCTTGAAAACCTGGAGGAATTCAGATTGCTCTGCAGTGTTGGAAGGCATTGGGACAAGAATTCACGAGGTTTGTGGCTGCATACAATACTATTTTACCTATTTTATGTATGGATCCATAGGATGACGGGATGAATCGTGTTAGTACAAATAAATGCAGTTCCCTGCGCAGACATGTACACTTTGAGTGGGGCTCATAGCTCTCCCTCTGACCTCTGTGGCGTGCTCTTATCTTTCCATTTAGTAACAAATACTTCAGATTGTGTTTTGTTTTTGTTTTTGTTTTTTTCAACTTGTTTTTTCATAATGGAGTGAAAAATCATAACCTTCTTCACATTAGCAAATACTAACTAGGTATAAATCCAGTTTGAAAACAGACAGTACATAAGAATGTCTTTTTCTGAGGATGTGTTGCAGAGGGTTTCTGAGCTTTGTGATGATAAAACTACCAAGTTGTATTGCTGGTGTTTCTTCTAACAAACCAGAATTGTAACTAAATGCAGAGAATAGTATTTCAATTTTCCTGGTCATTAACACACGTGGATTTAAAAAAAAGAACACCAATAAATGATTGAAGACCAGTTCTGTGTGCCTCCACACTGCCTGTACCCCGTGAATTACCCATAAATAACCTTTGCAATTTGAACCTCTCTGAAAGAAACTAGTTAGGCGGCTCAGCTTTCATGGGGGGGATTGCGGAATTAATCAGAAACTGACATTATGGCCTTCTCAGTGACTCATTATACATATTTGTTTGTTTATTCACAGCACATCTTTTATTTTTACTTCCTTCTGGCACCTGTCTATGAATCAGTTGACAAAATTTACAAATCATTTTCTTTTACTGGTTTTACTGACAGGAAATGAGTTGCTAAATGTGTTAGCTAATGTAATTCTAAGTACTTCAAGTCAACTTTATGTTCACTGGTATTATACCTTGTGCTAAAATATACCATTAAAGTACTGGCAGACTCATACGGCTGATAGCAGCGAGTGATACAGAACTTTTCCTGGTAATACCATCTGCCATTTCCTTTTTGAGAACATGATTTGCTGGCAATATAATTCTTATCAGGTCAGTTTCTGATGAAAAGACAAATAAAACCCGCAATGGTTAATGTCTTCAGTGATAAACATGTTCACTAAATCAAATCTCTAATTATAAAGGGTTTCTAATATACAATGTTTAATGACTGTCTTTCCACCCGTATGTCATTTTTCTTATCTATTATAACAGAACTGAATTCAAATGGAAAGATTTAGCTTGCCTCTACTGAGAAAAAAGGCAGGATTTACAGTCTTCAGTGTATCACCCATCTCATTTCACATAAATCAGCCAAGTTTTTGCTCCATCCTTAGAAAAATTCTAGACAAGAACAAATAAATAACACAATTCCCTTCACGTCCAGATTAATTCTATCTTTCATTAACGCCATTCCTACTCACGATGGGCAGTCCTTTTTATTTTTAGGTGTTTATACCTTGAAGACAGTGCTCACATGTATGATTCTTTTCCATTCTAACCTCTATAATTATCTTTTAAACTCTCTGGGTTCTTTTCGCTTTTAAGACGTCTTGGGTACTGAAAATGAATTACAAATAAGTGCAATAATAAACATAACTGCTTCCTTGTATTGTAAAGAAAAAAGATTATGAGCTCCCTGATTAGTTGACAGAAGCACCCAACCAATTTTCAGTTCATTCGCACTACTGAGTTCTCCTCTCGCCCCCTCCATTTTCCATATTAGTTTTTCTGCAGCCTGTCCTCGCAATGGGAGTCTGCTGGGCTTAATTCATCTCCCAGCGCATTTCACTAGAGCAGTTACTGTCTTTGGCAGCCTACCTACCTAGGAAGTCCAAAGCCCAGTGCTGGAACATTAATCAGATACTGAGAGGCCCTCGTTCTGGGGACTGAATTATTGATGTTTTGTATGATGCCTTAATGAAATCCACACAGGAGTATCAGTATTGTGCTTATTTATTCAGTCATTGCAAGAATTTTAAGTTGTCCAGGATAACGTGAAGCAATTGCTGCCTCTTACTGCAAACAGATTCTTTAGGAAAAAGTATACTCACTTCACTTAATTTCTGCAAATACATTTGGGAGGCTAGGATCTGCCACCTGTACTATCTGTCGAATTGCTCAAATTATAAGTCTGCTTATATTTATGTGAACATGACTTTATGATTCCTAATGAGCATTTTCATAAAGGAATTCTGAAAGTCACTCAGTACATAAATACTACAACAAAGAGGCATCTGCCCTCATCTAAAGTTGATTGTTTTTGTTTGTTCTTGTCAAATTATAAGTCTGCTTATATTTATGTGAACATGACTTTATGATTCCTAATGAGCATTTTCATAAAGGAATTCTGAAAGTCACTCAGTACATAAATACTACAACAAAGAGGCATCTGCCCTCATCTAAAGTTGATTGTTTGTTCTTATTTTAGTGATAAACTGACTGAAGGAGAGCAGTTGAGGTGCTGTGTGAGGTTAGACTGAAGTGAAGGCTTTGGGCAGGATTTGAAGCCAAAATCACCTTTTCACCAGTTTTTCCTGCAACCCTTTGTATGTCAGTTCCTCGTGAGAATTCACAATACTCGGTGTTCTTTAAGATTAGTAGGCGGAGTGGTTCCCATTTGATATATTTTTCATGTTAATATTTCTTACTTTAATTAGCTCTTGTTATTTTTTTTACTGTCATAAGATAAAAATATGTTGTACTTGTTGTAGCAAGCGTAAGGCATAATGAGGACTTCCCACTGTGTAACTGCAAAATCATCAGGCTTTAGGTTCTAATCATGCAGCTTCTGAAGCATTAAGGTTCGTTTCTAACAATTAAATGACATCAAGGACAAATCTTTGTATTTAAACAGCTGAGAAGCAACATACATCTGGATTAACATTCCTGAGCACACATGCAGGAACATAAAGTGTACATTCCTACTTCAGTAGGACTGTACTTTGTAGTTTAACATCACCAAAGATGATTCTTATTTTCATGACTTGGTAAATGGACTGAGTAACTGGCTGACACTTGTCCTTTATTACGGGTGTTAAGATCACAATATCAATCAAATGAGATGGAACTGTACAGACTTTACTGTAGGAAAAGCAAGTGAAAATGAGAGAATGTCAAGCAGCAATGGGTTTTTTAGTGATCTGAAAGTCCAAGCAGCAATAGCAAAGCAGTAATTGTAAGATAATCATAGCAAAAGTTGATCTTTACGTTTTTTATACTACTTTTAAAATTTTGTCATTCTTAGAGATTGACCATTTCCAAACCTCACAAGACTTGTAGACTTCATCGTTATTAGTTCATAAATAATCAGTGCATTTCAAGACCAAATATATTTTATTAAGCTCAGAAGCTTGAAAGTGGGAGTTAAAGAAAAAAAAACAAAACAACCCACAACAAAAATGAAACCACAACCCAAATTTTACTTCAGTGCCTTGAATCTGTACAGCCTTTAAAAGAATTAGTAAAGTTGCCTGTGTATTATCCATGGGTATTTCTATAACGCATGGCAAAACTGGTAAATTATTTCTATTATTATTATTATTATTATTATT